>NW_027415151.1:0-76304 GCF_964106895.1 Numenius arquata
CATAGGGTTTTAGTGAGGTTCCGTTGTGTTGCTAAGGGTCTTGTAGAGTGCTGTCGGGTCCTGGAGTATTCTGTAGGGTTCCAGAGGGCCTCGTAGGGTTCCATCGAAATCTATAGGGTTCCCTAGGGGCCCATAGAGTCCCGTAGATTTCCGTAGGGACCTGTAGGGTTGTGTAAGTGCTCGCAGGGGTTGGTAGGAGCTTGTAGGGTTCCATAAGTTTCCAGAGGGTTGTGTAGGGTTCCGTAGGGGCCTGTGGTGTTCCCTAGGGGCCTGTAGAGTCCTCGTACGGTTCCGTAGGGGCCTGTGGTGTTCCCTAGGGGCCTGTAGAGTCTCGTACAGTTCCGTAGGGTCCTGTAGGTTTCCATAAGCGCCCGCAGAGGTCTGAAGGGGCCCGTACTGTTCCGTAAGGCTCCATAGGGCTCCGTAGAGCTTTGTAGGTTCCCTAGAGGCCTCTGGAGTACCGCAGGAGCCAGTAGTGTTCTGTAGGGACCCGTAGGGTTCCTTCCATAGGAGCTGGCAGTGTTCCGTAGGGTCCTCTAGGGTTGAGTAAGTGCCCGCAGGAGTCTGTAGGAATCCGTGGGATTCTGTAAGGTTCTGGAGGGTTCTGCAGGGTTCCGTAGGGGCCCGTAGAGTTCCGTAGTGGCTGGTAAAGTTCCCTAGGGCCCTGTACCGTTCCGTAACTGCCTGCAAGGGTCTTTAGGCTTCCGTAGGGGCTGGTAGGGTTCCATAAAGTTCCGTGGGTTCCTGCAGAGTTCTGCAAGTGCCCGCAAGGGCCTGTAGGGGCCCACAGTGTTTCTGCCAGGTTCCGTAGAGTTCCGTAGGGGCCATATTTTTCTGTAGTGGCTGGTAGTATTCTGTAGGGGTCTGTGGGTTTCCGTAGGCGCCTACAGTGTTCTGTAGGAGCCCATAGGGTTTTAGTGAGGTTCCGTTGTGTTGCTAAGGGTCTTGTAGAGTGCTGTCGGGTCCTGGAGTATTCTGTAGGGTTCCAGAGGGCCTCGTAGGGTTCCATCGAAATCTATAGGGTTCCCTAGGGGCCCATAGAGTCCCGTAGATTTCCGTAGGGACCTGTAGGGTTGTGTAAGTGCCCGCAGAAGTCTGTAGGAGTCTGTGGGATTCTGTAAGGTTCCGGAGGGTTCTGCAGGGTTCCGTAGGGGCCCGTAGAGTTCCGTAGTGGCTCGTAAAGTTCCGTAGGGACCTGTGGGGTTCTGTATGGACCTGTAGGGTTCCGTAGGGGCCTGCAGGGTTCTGTAAGTGCCCGTAGGTGTCTGTACGGGTCTGTAGGGTTCCGTAGGCACCTGCAGTGTTCTGTAGGAGCCCATAGGGTTTTAGTGAGGTTCCGTTGTGTTGCTAAGGGTCTTGTAGAGTGCTGTCGGGTCCTGGAGTATTCTGTAGGGTTCCAGAGGGCCTCGTAGGGTTCCATCGAAATCTATAGGGTTCCCTAGGGGCCCATAGAGTCCTGTAGATTTCCGTAGGGACCTGTAGGGTTGTGTAAGTGCCCGCAGGGGTTGGTAGGAGCTTGTAGGGTTCCATAAGTTTCCAGAGGGTTGTGTAGGGTTCCGTAGGGGCCTGTGGTGTTCCCTAGGGGCCTGTAGAGTCTCGTACGGTTCCGTAGGGGCCTGTGGTGTTCCCTAGGGGCCTGTAGAGTCTCGTACAGTTCCGTAGGGTCCTGTAGGTTTCCATAAGTGCCCGCAGAGGTCTGAAGGGGCCCGTACTGTTCCGTAAGGATCCATAGGGCTCCGTAGAGCTTCGTAGGTTCCCTAGAGGCCTCTGGAGTACTGCAGGAGCCAGTAGTGTTCTGTAGGGGCCCGTAGGGTTCCTTCCATAGGGGCTGGCAGTGTTCCGTAGGGTCCTCTAGGGTTGAGTAAGTGCCCGCAGGAGTCTGTAGGAATCCGTGGGATTCTGTAAGGTTCTGGAGGGTTCTGCAGGGTTCTGTAGGGGCCCGTAGAGTTCCGTAGTGGCTGGTAAAGTTCCGTAGGGCCCTGTGGGGTTCTGTATGGACCTGTAGGGTTCCGTAGGGGCCTGCAGGGTTCCGTAAGTGCCCGCAGGTGTCTGTAGGGTTCCGTAGGGGTCTGTAGGGTTCCGTAGGCACCTGCAGTGTTCTGTAGGAGCCCATAGGGTTTTAGTGAGGTTCCGTTGTGTTGCTAAGGGTCTTGTAGAGTGCTGTCGGGTCCTGGAGTATTCTGTAGGGTTCCAGAGGGCCTCGTAGGGTTCCATCGAAATCTATAGGGTTCCCTAGGGGCCCATAGAGTCCTGTAGATTTCCGTAGGGACCTGTAGGGTTGTGTAAGTGCCCGCAGGGGTTGGTAGGAGCTTGTAGGGTTCCATAAGTTTCCAGAGGGTTGTGTAGGGTTCCGTAGGGGCCTGTGGTGTTCCCTAGGGGCCTGTAGAGTCTCGTACGGTTCCGTAGGGGCCTGTGGTGTTCCCTAGGGGCCTGTAGAGTCTCGTACAGTTCCGTAGGGTCCTGTAGGTTTCCATAAGTGCCCGCAGAGGTCTGAAGGGGCCCGTACTGTTCCGTAAGGATCCATAGGGCTCCGTAGAGCTTCGTAGGTTCCCTAGAGGCCTCTGGAGTACCGCAGGAGCCAGTAGTGTTCTGTAGGGGCCCGTAGGGTTCCTTCCATAGGGGCTGGCAGTGTTCCGTAGGGTCCTCTAGGGTTGAGTAAGTGCCCGCAGGAGTCTGTAGGAATCCGTGGGATTCTGTAAGGTTCTGGAGGGTTCTGCAGGGTTCCGTAGGGGCCCGTAGAGTTCCGTAGTGGCTGGTAAAGTTCCGTAGGGCCCTGTGGGGTTCTGTATGGACCTGTAGGGTTCCGTAGGGGCCTGCAGGGTTCCGTAAGTGCCCGCAGGTGTCTGTAGGGTTCCGTAGGGGTCTGTAGGGTTCCGTAGGCACCTGCAGTGTTCTGTAGGAGCCCATAGGGTTTTAGTGAGGTTCCGTTGTGTTGCTAAGGGTCTTGTAGAGTGCTGTCGGGTCCTGGAGTATTCTGTAGGGTTCCAGAGGGCCTCATAGGGTTCCATCGAAATCTATAGGGTTCCCTAGGGGCCCATAGAGTCCCGTAGATTTCCGTAGGGACCTGTAGGGTTGTGTAAGTGCTCGCAGGGGTTGGTAGGAGCTTGTAGGGTTCCATAAGTTTCCAGAGGGTTGTGTAGGGTTCCGTAGGGGCCTGTGGTGTTCCCTAGGGGCCTGTAGAGTCTCGTACGGTTCCGTAGGGGCCTGTGGTGTTCCCTAGAGGCCTGTAGAGTCTCGTACAGTTCCGTAGGGTCCTGTATGTTTCCATAAGTGCCCGCAGAGGTCTGAAGGGGCCCGTACTGTTCCGTAAGGATCCATAGGGCTCCGTAGAGCTTCGTAGGTTCCCTAGAGGCCTCTGGAGTACCGCAGGAGCCAGTAGTGTTCTGTAGGGGCCCGTAGGGTTCCTTCCATAGGGGCTGGCAGTGTTCCGTAGGGGCCTGTAGGGTTGTTTAAGTGCCCGCAGAAGTCTGTAGGAGTTTGTGGGATTCTGTAAGGTTCCGGAGGGTTCTGCAGGGTTCCGTAGGGGCCCGTAGAGTTCCGTAGTGGCTGGTAAAGTTCCGTAGGGCCCTGTGGGGTTCTGTATGGACCTGTAGGGTTCCGTAGGGGCCTGCAGGGTTCTGTAAGTGCCCGTAGGTGTCTGTACGGGTCTGTAGGTTTCCGTAGGGCACCTGCAGTATTCTGTAGGAGCCCATAGGGTTTTAGTGAGGTTCCGTTGTGTTGCTAAGGGTCTTGTAGAGTGCTGTCGGGTCCTGGAGTATTCTGTAGGGTTCCAGAGGGGCTGGTAGGGTTCCGTCGAAATCTGAAGGGTTCCCTAGGGGCCCGTAGAGTCCCATAGATTTACGTAGGGACCTGTAGGGTTGTGTAAGTGCCCGCAGGGGTTGGTAGGAGCTTGTAGGGTGCCATATGTTTCCGGAGGGTTGTGTAGGGTTCCGTAGGGGCCTGTGGTGTTTCCTAGGGGCCTGTAGAGTCTCGTAGAGTTCCGTAGGGTCCTGTAGGTTTCCATAAGCGCCCACAGAGGTCTGAAGGGGCCCGTACTGTTCCGTAAGGATCCATAGGGCTCCGTAGAGCTTTGTAGGTTCCCTAGAGGCCTCTGGAGTACCGCAGGAGCCAGTAGTGTTCTGTAGGGGCCCGTAGGGTTCCTTCCATAGGAGCTGGCAGTGTTCCGTAGGGTCCTCTAGGGTTGAGTAAGTGCCCGCAGGAGTCTGTAGGAATCCGTGGGATTCTGTAAGGTTCTGGAGGGTTCTGCAGGGTTCCGTAGGGGCCCGTAGAGTTCCGTAGTGGCTGGTAAAGTTCCCTAGGGCCCTGTACCGTTCCGTAACTGCCTGCAAGGGTCTTTAGGCTTCCGTAGGGGCTGGTAGGGTTCCATAAAGTTCCGTGGGTTCCTGCAGAGTTCTGCAAGTGCCCGCAAGGGCCTGTAGGGGCCCACAGTGTTTCTGTCAGGTTCCGTAGAGTTCCGTAGGTGCCATAGGTTTCCGTAGCGGCTGGTAGTATTCCGTAGGGGTCTGTAGGGTTCCGTAGGCACCTGCAGTGTTCTGTAGGAGCCCATAGGGTTTTAGTGAGGTTCCGTTGTGTTGCTAAGGGTCTTGTAGAGTGCTGTCGGGTCCTGGAGTATTCTGTAGGGTTCCAGAGGGCCTCGTAGGGTTCCGTCGAAATCTGAAGGGTTCCCTAGGGGCCCGTAGAGTCCCGTAGATTTCCGTAGGGACCTGTAGGGTTGTGTAAGTGCTCGCAGGGGTTGGTAGGAGCTTGTAGGGTTCCATAAGTTTCCAGAGGGTTGTGTAGGGTTCCGTAGGGGCCTGTGGTGTTCCCTAGGGGCCTGTAGAGTCTCGTACGGTTCCGTAGGGGCCTGTGGTGTTCCCTAGGGGCCTGTAGAGTCTCGTACGGTTCCGTAGGGGCCTGTGGTGTTCCCTAGGGGCCTCTAGAGTCTCGTACAGTTCCGTAGGGTCCTGTAGGTTTCCATAAGTGCCCGCAGAGGTCTGAAGGGGCCCGTACTGTTCCGTAAGGATCCATAGGGCTCCGTAGAGCTTCGTAGGTTCCCTAGAGGCCTCTGGAGTACCGCAGGAGCCAGTAGTGTTCTGTAGGGGCCCGTAGGGTTCCTTCCATAGGGGCTGGCAGTGTTCCGTAGGGGCCTGTAGGGTTGTTTAAGTGCCCGCAGAAGTCTGTAGGAGTCTGTGGGATTCTGTAAGGTTCCGGAGGGTTCTGCAGGGTTCCGTAGGGGCCCGTAGAGTTCCGTAGTGGCTGGTAAAGTTCCGTAGGGCCCTGTGGGGTTCTGTATGGACCTGTAGGGTTCCGTAGGGGCCTGCAGTGTTCTGTAAGTGCCCGTAGGTGTCTGTACGGGTCTGTAGGTTTCCGTAGGCGCCTACAGTGTTCTGTAGGAACCCATAGGGTTTTAGTGAGGTTCCGTTGTGTTGCTAAGGGTCTTGTAGAGTGCTGTCGGGTCCTGGAGTATTCTGTAGGGTTCCAGAGGGGCTCGTAGGGTTCCATCGAAATCTATAGGGTTCCCTAGGGGCCCATAGAGTCCCGTAGATTTCCGTAGGGACCTGTAGGGTTGTGTAAGTGCCGGCAGAAGTCTGTAGGAGTCTGTGGGATTCTGTAAGGTTCCGGAGGGTTCTGCAGGGTTCCGTAGGGGCCCGTAGAGTTCCGTAGTGGCTGGTAAAGTTCCGTAGGGCCCTGTGGGGTTCTGTATGGACCTGTAGGGTTCCGTAGGGGCCTGCAGGGTTCCGTAAGTGCCCGCAGGTGTCTGTAGGGTTCCGTAGGGGTCTGTAGGGTTCCGTAGGCACCTGCAGTGTTCTGTAGGAGCCCATAGGGTTTTAGTGAGGTTCCGTTGTGTTGCTAAGGGTCTTGTAGAGTGCTGTCGGGTCCTGGAGTATTCTGTAGGGTTCCAGAGGGCCTCATAGGGTTCCATCGAAATCTATAGGGTTCCCTAGGGGCCCGTAGAGTCCCATAGATTTCCGTAGGGGCCTGTAGGGTTGTGTAAGTGCCCGCAGGGGTTGGTAGGAGCTTGTAGGGTGCCATATGTTTCCGGAGGGTTGTGTAGGGTTCCGTAGGGGCCTGTGGTGTTCCCTAGGGGCCTGTAGAGTCTCGTACAGTTCCGTAGGGTCCTGTAGGTTTCCATAAGCGCCCGCAGAGGTCTGAAGGGGCCCGTACTGTTCCGTAAGGCTCCATAGGGCTCCGTAGAGCTTTGTAGGTTCCCTAGAGACCTCTGGAGTACCGCAGGAGCCAGTAGTGTTCTGTAGGGACCCGTAGGGTTCCTTCCATAGGAGGTGGCAGTGTTCCGTAGGGTCCTCTAGGGTTGAGTAAGTGCCCGCAGGAGTCTGTAGGAATCCGTGGGATTCTGTAAGGTTCTGGAGGGTTCTGCAGGGTTCCGTAGGGGCCCGTAGAGTTCCGTAGTGGCTGGTAAAGTTCCCTAGGGCCCTGTACCGTTCCGTAACTGCCTGCAAGGGTCTTTAGGCTTCCGTAGGGGCTGGTAGGGTTCCATAAAGTTCCGTGGGTTCCTGCAGAGTTCTGCAAGTGCCCGCAAGGGCCTGTAGGGGCCCACAGTGTTTCTGCCAGGTTCCGTAGAGTTCCGTAGGGGCCATATTTTTCTGTAGTGGCTGGTAGTATTCTGTAGGGGTCTGTGGGTTTCCGTAGGCGCCTACAGTGTTCTGTAGGAGCCCATAGGGTTTTAGTGAGGTTCCGTTGTGTTGCTAAGGGTCTTGTAGAGTGCTGTCGGGTCCTGGAGTATTCTGTAGGGTTCCAGAGGGGCTCGTAGGGTTCCATCGAAATCTATAGGGTTCCCTAGGGGCCCATAGAGTCCCGTAGATTTCCGTAGGGACCTGTAGGGTTGTGTAAGTGCCCGCAGAAGTCTGTAGGAGTCTGTGGGATTCTGTAAGGTTCCGGAGGGTTCTGCAGGGTTCCGTAGGGGCCCGTAGAGTTCCGTAGTGGCTCGTAAAGTTCCGTAGGGACCTGTGGGGTTCTGTATGGACCTGTAGGGTTCCTTAGGGGCCTGCAGGGTTCTGTAAGTGCCCGTAGGTGTCTGTACGGGTCTGTAGGGTTCCGTAGGCACCTGCAGTGTTCTGTAGGAGCCCATAGGGTTTTAGTGAGGTTCCGTTGTGTTGCTAAGGGTCTTGTAGAGTGCTGTCGGGTCCTGGAGTATTCTGTAGGGTTCCAGAGGGCCTCGTAGGGTTCCATCGAAATCTATAGGGTTCCCTAGGGGCCCATAGAGTCCTGTAGATTTCCGTAGGGACCTGTAGGGTTGTGTAAGTGCTCGCAGGGGTTGGTAGGAGCTTGTAGGGTTCCATAAGTTTCCAGAGGGTTGTGTAGGGTTCCGTAGGGGCCTGTGGTGTTCCCTAGGGGCCTGTAGAGTCTCGTACGGTTCCGTAGGGGCCTGTGGTGTTCCCTAGGGGCCTGTAGAGTCTCGTACAGTTCCGTAGGGTCCTGTAGGTTTCCATAAGTGCCCGCAGAGGTCTGAAGGGGCCCGTACTGTTCCGTAAGGATCCATAGGGCTCCGTAGAGCTTCGTAGGTTCCCTAGAGGCCTCTGGAGTACCGCAGGAGCCAGTAGTGTTCTGTAGGGGCCCGTAGGGTTCCTTCCATAGGAGCTGGCAGTGTTCCGTAGGGTCCTCTAGGGTTGAGTAAGTGCCCGCAGGAGTCTGTAGGAATCCGTGGGATTCTGTAAGGTTCTGGAGGGTTCTGCAGGGTTCCGTAGGGGCCCGTAGAGTTCCGTAGTGGCTGGTAAAGTTCCGTAGGGCCCTGTGGGGTTCTGTATGGACCTGTAGGGTTCCGTAGGGGCCTGCAGGGTTCCGTAAGTGCCCGCAGGTGTCTGTAGGGTTCCGTAGGGGTCTGTAGGGTTCCGTAGGCACCTGCAGTGTTCTGTAGGAGCCCATAGGGTTTTAGTGAGGTTCCGTTGTGTTGCTAAGGGTCTTGTAGAGTGCTGTCGGGTCCTGGAGTATTCTGTAGGGTTCCAGAGGGCCTCATAGGGTTCCATCGAAATCTATAGGGTTCCCTAGGGGCCCATAGAGTCCCGTAGATTTCCGTAGGGACCTGTAGGGTTGTGTAAGTGCTCGCAGGGGTTGGTAGGAGCTTGTAGGGTTCCATAAGTTTCCAGAGGGTAGTGTAGGGTTCCGTAGGGGCCTGTGGTGTTCCCTAGGGGCCTGTAGAGTCTCGTACGGTTCCGTAGGGGCCTGTGGTGTTCCCTAGGGGCCTGTAGAGTCTCGTACAGTTCCGTAGGGTCCTGTAGGTTTCCATAAGTGCCCGCAGAGGTCTGAAGGGGCCCGTACTGTTCCGTAAGGATCCATAGGGCTCCGTAGAGCTTTGTAGGTTCCCTAGAGGCCTCTGGAGTACCGCAGGAGCCAGTAGTGTTCTGTAGGGGCCCGTAGGGTTCCTTCCATAGGGGCTGGCAGTGTTCCGTAGGGGCCTGTAGGGTTGTTTAAGTGCCCGCAGAAGTCTGTAGGAGTCTGTGGGATTCTGTAAGGTTCTGGAGGGTTCTGCAGGGTTCCGTAGGGGCCCGTAGAGTTCCGTAGTGGCTGGTAAAGTTCCGTAGGGCCCTGTGGGGTTCTGTATGGACCTGTAGGGTTCCGTAGGGGCCTGCAGTGTTCTGTAAGTGCCCGTAGGTGTCTGTACGGGTCTGTAGGGTTCCGTAGGCACCTGCAGTATTCTGTAGGAGCCCATAGGGTTTTAGTGAGGTTCCGTTGTGTTGCTAAGGGTCTTGTAGAGTGCTGTCGGGTCCTGGAGTATTCTGTAGGGTTCCAGAGGGGCTGGTAGGGTTCCGTCGAAATCTGAAGGGTTCCCTAGGGGCCCGTAGAGTCCCATAGATTTACGTAGGGACCTGTAGGGTTGTGTAAGTGCCCGGAGGGTTGGTAGGAGCTTGTAGGGTGCCATATGTTTCCGGAGGGTTGTGTAGGGTTCCGTAGGGGCCTGTGGTGTTTCCTAGGGGCCTCTAGAGTCTCGTAGAGTTCCGTAGAGTCCTGTAGGTTTCCATAAGCGCCCGCAGAGGTCTGAAGGGGCCCGTACTGTTCCGTAAGGATCCATAGGGCTCCGTAGAGCTTTGTAGGTTCCCTAGAGGCCTCTGGAGTACCGCAGGAGCCAGTAGTGTTCTGTAGGGGCCCGTAGGGTTCCTTCCATAGGAGCTGGCAGTGTTCCGTAGGGTCCTCTAGGGTTGAGTAAGTGCCCGCAGGAGTCTGTAGGAATCCGTGGGATTCTGTAAGGTTCTCTAGGGTTCTGCAGGGTTCCGTAGGGGCCCGTAGAGTTCCGTAGTGGCTGGTAAAGTTCCCTAGGGCCCTGTACCGTTCCGTAACTGCCTGCAAGGGTCTTTAGGCTTCCGTAGGGGCTGGTAGGGTTCCATAAAGTTCCGTGGGTTCCTGCAGAGTTCTGCAAGTGCCCGCAAGGGCCTGTAGGGGCCCACAGTGTTTCTGCCAGGTTCCGTAGAGTTCCGTAGGGGCCATATTTTTCTGTAGTGGCTGGTAGTATTCTGTAGGGGTCTATGGGTTTCCGTAGGCGCCTACAGTGTTCTGTAGGAGCCCATAGGGTTTTAGTGAGGTTCCGTTGTGTTGTTAAGGGTCTTGTAGAGTGCTGTCGGGTCCTGGAGTATTCTGTAGGGTTCCAGAGGGGCTCGTAGGGTTCCATCGAAATCTATAGGGTTCCCTAGGGGCCCATAGAGTCCCGTAGATTTCCGTAGGGACCTGTAGGGTTGTGTAAGTGCCTGCAGAAGTCTGTAGGAGTCTGTGGGATTCTGTAAGGTTCCGGAGGGTTCTGCAGGGTTCCGTAGGGGCCCGTAGAGTTCCGTAGTGGCTGGTAAAGTTCCGTAGGGCCCTGTGGGGTTCTGTATGGACCTGTAGGGTTCCGTAGGGGCCTGCAGGGTTCCGTAAGTGCCCGCAGGTGTCTGTAGGGTTCCGCAGGGGTCTGTAGGGTTCCGTAGGCACCTGCAGTGTTCTGTAGGAGCCCATAGGGTTTTAGTGAGGTTCCGTTGTGTTGCTAAGGGTCTTGTAGAGTGCTGTCGGGTCCTGGAGTATTCTGTAGGGTTCCAGAGGGCCTCATAGGGTTCCATCGAAATCTATAGGGTTCCCTAGGGGCCCATAGAGTCCCGTAGATTTCCGTAGGGACCTGTAGGGTTGTGTAAGTGCTCGCAGGGGTTGGTAGGAGCTTGTAGGGTTCCATAAGTTTCCAGAGGGTTGTGTAGGGTTCCGTAGGGGCCTGTGGTGTTCCCTAGGGGCCTGTAGAGTCTCGTACAGTTCCGTAGGGTCCTGTAGGTTTCCATAAGTGCCCGCAGAGGTCTGAAGGGGCCCGTACTGTTCCGTAAGGATCCATAGGGCTCCGTAGAGCTTCGTAGGTTCCCTAGAGGCCTCTGGAGTACCGCAGGAGCCAGTAGTGTTCTGTAGGGGCCCGTAGGGTTCCTTCCATAGGGGCTGGCAGTGTTCCGTAGGGGCCTGTAGGGTTGTTTAAGTGCCCGCAGAAGTCTGTAGGAGTCTGTGGGATTCTGTAAGGTTCCGGAGGGTTCTGCAGGGTTCCGTAGGGGCCCGTAGAGTTCCGTAGTGGCTGGTAAAGTTCCGTAGGGCCCTGTGGGGTTCTGTATGGACCTGTAGGGTTCCGTAGGGGCCTGCAGGGTTCTGTAAGTGCCCGTAGGTGTCTGTACGGGTCTGTAGGGTTCCGTAGGCACCTGCAGTATTCTGTAGGAGCCCATAGGGTTTTAGTGAGGTTCCGTTGTGTTGCTAAGGGTCTTGTAGAGTGCTGTCGGGTCCTGGAGTATTCTGTAGGGTTCCAGAGGGCCTCATAGGGTTCCGTCGCAATCTGAAGGGTTCCCTAGGGGCCCATAGAGTCCCATAGATTTCCGTAGGGAGCTGTAGGGTTGTGTAAGTGCCCGCAGGGGTTGGTAGGAGCTTGTAGGGTGCCATATGTTTCCGGAGGGTTGTGTAGGGTTCCGTAGGGGCCTGTGGTGTTTCCTAGGGGCCTGTAGAGTCTCGTACAGTTCCGTAGGGTCCTGTAGGTTTCCATAAGTGCCCGCAGAGGTCTGAAGGGGCCCGTACTGTTCCGTAAGGATCCATAGGGCTCCGTAGAGCTTTGTAGGTTCCCTAGAGGCCTCTGGAGTACCGCAGGAGCCAGTAGTGTTCTGTAGGGGCCCGTAGGGTTCCTTCCATAGGAGCTGGCAGTGTTCCGTAGGGTCCTCTAGGGTTGAGTAAGTGCCCGCAGGAGTCTGTAGGAATCCGTGGGATTCTGTAAGGTTCTGGAGGGTTCTGCAGGGTTCCGTAGGGGCCCGTAGAGTTCCGTAGTGGCTGGTAAAGTTCCCTAGGGCCCTGTACCGTTCCGTAACTGCCTGCAAGGGTCTTTAGGCTTCCGTAGGGGCTGGTAGGGTTCCATAAAGTTCCGTGGGTTCCTGCAGAGTTCTGCAAGTGCCCGCAAGGGCCTGTAGGGGCCCACAGTGTTTCTGCCAGGTTCCGTAGAGTTCCGTAGGGGCCATATTTTTCTGTAGTGGCTGGTAGTATTCTGTAGGGGTCTGTAGGTTTCCGTAGGCGCCTACAGTGTTCTGTAGGAGCCCATAGGGTTTTAGTGAGGTTCCGTTGTGTTGCTAAGGGTCTTGTAGAGTGCTGTCGGGTCCTGGAGTATTCTGTAGGGTTCCAGAGGGCCTCATAGGGTTCCATCGAAATCTATAGGGTTCCCTAGGGGCCCATAGAGTCCCGTAGATTTCCGTAGGGACCTGTAGGGTTGTGTAAGTGCCCGCAGAAGTCTGTAGGAGTCTGTGGGATTCTGTAAGGTTCCGGAGGGTTCTGCAGGGTTCCGTAGGGGCCCGTAGAGTTCCGTAGTGGCTGGTAAAGTTCCGTAGGGCCCTGTGGGGTTCTGTATGGACCTGTAGGGTTCCGTAGGGGCCTGCAGGGTTCCGTAAGTGCCCGCAGGTGTCTGTAGGGTTCCGTAGGGGTCTGTAGGGTTCCGTAGGCACCTGCAGTGTTCTGTAGGAGCCCATAGGGTTTTAGTGAGGTTCCGTTGTGTTGCTAAGGGTCTTGTAGAGTGCTGTCGGGTCCTGGAGTATTCTGTAGGGTTCCAGAGGGCCTCATAGGGTTCCATCGAAATCTATAGGGTTCCCTAGGGGCCCATAGAGTCCCGTAGATTTCCGTAGGGACCTGTAGGGTTGTGTAAGTGCTCGCAGGGGTTGGTAGGAGCTTGTAGGGTTCCATAAGTTTCCAGAGGGTTGTGTAGGGTTCCGTAGGGGCCTGTGGTGTTCCCTAGGGGCCTGTAGAGTCTCGTACGGTTCCGTAGGGGCCTGTGGTGTTCCCTAGGGGCCTGTAGAGTCTCGTACAGTTCCGTAGGGTCCTGTAGGTTTCCATAAGCGCCCGCAGAGGTCTGAAGGGGCCCGTACTGTTCCGTAAGGATCCATAGGGCTCCGTAGAGCTTCGTAGGTTCCCTAGAGGCCTCTGGAGTACCGCAGGAGCCAGTAGTGTTCTGTAGGGGCCCGTAGGGTTCCTTCCATAGGGGCTGGCAGTGTTCCGTAGGGGCCTGTACGGTTGTTTAAGTGCCCGCAGAAGTCTGTAGGAGTCTGTGGGATTCTGTAAGGTTCCGGAGGGTTCTGCAGGGTTCCGTAGGGGCCCGTAGAGTTCCGTAGTGGCTCGTAAAGTTCCGTAGGGCCCTGTGGGGTTCTGTATGGACCTGTAGGGTTCCGTAGGGGCCTGCAGTGTTCTGTAAGTGCCCGTAGGTGTCTGTACGGGTCTGTAGGTTTCCGTAGGCGCCTACAGTGTTCTGTAGGAGCCCATAGGGTTTTAGTGAGGTTCCGTTGTGTTGCTAAGGGTCTTGTAGAGTGCTGTCGGGTCCTGGAGTATTCTGTAGGGTTCCAGAGGGCCTCATAGGGTTCCATCGAAATCTATAGGGTTCCCTAGGGGCCCATAGAGTCCCGTAGATTTCCGTAGGGACCTGTAGGGTTGTGTAAGTGCCCGCAGAAGTCTGTAGGAGTCTGTGGGATTCTGTAAGGTTCCGGAGGGTTCTGCAGGGTTCCGTAGGGGCCCGTAGAGTTCCGTAGTGGCTGGTAAAGTTCCGTAGGGCCCTGTGGGGTTCTGTATGGACCTGTAGGGTTCCGTAGGGGCCTGCAGGGTTCCGTAAGTGCCCGCAGGTGTCTGTAGGGTTCTGTACGGGTCTGTAGGGTTCCGTAGGCACCTGCAGTATTCTGTAGGAGCCCATAGGGTTTTAGTGAGGTTCCGTTGTGTTGCTAAGGGTCTTGTAGAGTGCTGTCGGGTCTGGAGTATTCTGTAGGGTTCCAGAGGGGCTGGTAGGGTTCCGTCGGAATCTGAAGGGTTCCCTAGGGGCCCGTAGAGTCCCATAGATTTCTGTAGGGGCCTGTAGGGTTGTGCAAGTGCCCGCAGGGGTTGGTAGGAGCTTGTAGGGTGCCATATGTTTCCGGAGGGTTGTGTAGGGTTCCGTAGGGGCCTGTGGTGTTTCCTAGGGGCCTGTAGAGTCTCGTACAGTTCCGTAGAGTCCTGTAGGTTTCCATAAGCGCCCGCAGAGGTCTGAAGGGGCCCGTACTGTTCCGTAAGGATCCATAGGGCTCCGTAGAGCTTTGTAGGTTCCCTAGAGGCCTCTGGAGTACCGCAGGAGCCAGTAGTGTTCTGTAGGGGCCCGTAGGGTTCCTTCCATAGGAGCCGGCAGTGTTCCGTAGGGTCCTCTAGGGTTGAGTAAGTGCCCGCAGGAGTCTGTAGGAATCCGTGGGATTCTGTAAGGTTCTGGAGGGTTCTGCAGGGTTCCGTAGGGGCCCGTAGAGGCTGGTAAAGTTCCCTAGGGCCCTGTACCGTTCCGTAACTGCCTGCAAGGGTCTTTAGGCTTCCGTAGGGGCTGGTAGGGTTCCATAAAGTTCCGTGGGTTCCTGCAGAGTTCTGCAAGTGCCCGCAAGGGCCTGTAGGGGCCCACAGTGTTTCTGCCAGGTTCCGTAGAGTTCCGTAGGGGCCATATTTTTCTGTAGTGGCTGGTAGTATTCTGTAGGGGTCTGTAGGGTTCCGTAGGCACCTGCAGTGTTCTGTAGGAGCCCATAGGGTTTTAGTGAGGTTCCGTTGTGTTGCTAAGGGTCTTGTAGAGTGCTGTCGGGTCCTGGAGTATTCTGTAGGGTTCCAGAGGGGCTCGTAGGGTTCCATCGAAATCTATAGGGTTCCCTAGGGGCCCATAGAGTCCCGTAGATTTCCGTAGGGACCTGTAGGGTTGTGTAAGTGCCCGCAGAAGTCTGTAGGAGTCTGTGGGATTCTGTAAGGTTCCGGAGGGTTCTGCAGGGTTCCGTAGGGGCCCGTAGAGTTCCGTAGTGGCTGGTAAAGTTCCGTAGGGCCCTGTGGGGTTCTGTATGGACCTGTAGGGTTCCGTAGGGGCCTGCAGGGTTCCGTAAGTGCCCGCAGGTGTCTGTAGGGTTCCGTAGGGGTCTGTAGGGTTCCGTAGGCACCTGCAGTGTTCTGTAGGAGCCCATAGGGTTTTAGTGAGGTTCCGTTGTGTTGCTAAGGGTCTTGTAGAGTGCTGTCGGGTCCTGGAGTATTCTGTAGGGTTCCAGAGGGCCTCATAGGGTTCCATCGAAATCTATAGGGTTCCCTAGGGGCCCGTAGAGTCCCATAGATTTCCGTAGGGGCCTGTAGGGTTGTGTAAGTGCCCGCAGGGGTTGGTAGGAGCTTGTAGGGTGCCATATGTTTCCGGAGGGTTGTGTAGGGTTCCGTAGGGGCCTGTGGTGTTCCCTAGGGGCCTGTAGAGTCTCGTACAGTTCCGTAGGGTCCTGTAGGTTTCCATAAGCGCCCGCAGAGGTCTGAAGGGGCCCGTACTGTTCCGTAAGGCTCCATAGGGCTCCGTAGAGCTTTGTAGGTTCCCTAGAGGCCTCTGGAGTACCGCAGGAGCCAGTAGTGTTCTGTAGGGTCCTCTAGGGTTGAGTAAGTGCCCGCAGGAGTCTGTAGGAATCCGTGGGATTCTGTAAGGTTCTGGAGGGTTCTGCAGGGTTCCGTAGGGGCCCGTAGAGTTCCGTAGTGGCTGGTAAAGTTCCCTAGGGCCCTGTACCGTTCCGTAACTGCCTGCAAGGGTCTTTAGGCTTCCGTAGGGGCTGGTAGGGTTCCATAAAGTTCCGTGGGTTCCTGCAGAGTTCTGCAAGTGCCCGCAAGGGCCTGTAGGGGCCCACAGTGTTTCTGCCAGGTTCCGTAGAGTTCCGTAGGGGCCATATTTTTCTGTAGTGGCTGGTAGTATTCTGTAGGGGTCTGTAGGGTTCCGTAGGCACCTGCAGTGTTCTGTAGGAGCCCATAGGGTTTTAGTGAGGTTCCGTAGTGTTGCTAAGGGTCTTGTAGAGTGCTGTCGGGTCCTGGAGTATTCTGTAGGGTTCCAGAGGGGCTCGTAGGGTTCCATCGAAATCTATAGGGTTCCCTAGGGGCCCATAGAGTCCCGTAGATTTCCGTAGGGACCTGTAGGGTTGTGTAAGTGCCCGCAGAAGTCTGTAGGAGTCTGTGGGATTCTGTAAGGTTCCGGAGGGTTCTGCAGGGTTCCGTAGGGGCCCGTAGAGTTCCGTAGTGGCTGGTAAAGTTCCGTAGGGCCCTGTGGGGTTCTGTATGGACCTGTAGGGTTCCGTAGGGGCCTGCAGGGTTCCGTAAGTGCCCGCAGGTGTCTGTAGGGTTCCGTAGGGGTCTGTAGGGTTCCGTAGGCACCTGCAGTGTTCTGTAGGAGCCCATAGGGTTTTAGTGAGGTTCCGTTGTGTTGCTAAGGGTCTTGTAGAGTGCTGTCGGGTCCTGGAGTATTCTGTAGGGTTCCAGAGGGCCTCATAGGGTTCCATCGAAATCTATAGGGTTCCCTAGGGGCCCGTAGAGTCCCATAGATTTCCGTAGGGGCCTGTAGGGTTGTGTAAGTGCCCGCAGGGGTTGGTAGGAGCTTGTAGGGTGCCATATGTTTCCGGAGGGTTGTGTAGGGTTCCGTAGGGGCCTGTGGTGTTCCCTAGGGGCCTGTAGAGTCTCGTACAGTTCCGTAGGGTCCTGTAGGTTTCCATAAGCGCCCGCAGAGGTCTGAAGGGGCCCGTACTGTTCCGTAAGGCTCCATAGGGCTCCGTAGAGCTTTGTAGGTTCCCTAGAGGCCTCTGGAGTACCGCAGGAGCCAGTAGTGTTCTGTAGGGACCCGTAGGGTTCCTTCCATAGGAGCCGGCAGTGTTCCGTAGGGTCCTCTAGGGTTGAGTAAGTGCCCGCAGGAGTCTGTAGGAATCCGTGGGATTCTGTAAGGTTCTGGAGGGTTCTGCAGGGTTCCGTAGGGGCCCGTAGAGTTCCGTAGTGGCTGGTAAAGTTCCCTAGGGCCCTGTACCGTTCCGTAACTGCCTGCAAGGGTCTTTAGGCTTCCGTAGGGGCTGGTAGGGTTCCATAAAGTTCCGTGGGTTCCTGCAGAGTTCTGCAAGTGCCCGCAAGGGCCTGTAGGGGCCCACAGTGTTTCTGCCAGGTTCCGTAGAGTTCCGTATGGGCCATATTTTTCTGTAGTGGCTGGTAGTATTCTGTAGGGGTCTGTGGGTTTCCGTAGGCGCCTACAGTGTTCTGTAGGAGCCCATAGGGTTTTAGTGAGGTTCCGTTGTGTTGCTAAGGGTCTTGTAGAGTGCTGTCGGGTCCTGGAGTATTCTGTAGGGTTCCAGAGGGGCTCGTAGGGTTCCATCGAAATCTATAGGGTTCCCTAGGGGCCCATAGAGTCCCGTAGATTTCCGTAGGGACCTGTAGGGTTGTGTAAGTGCCCGCAGAAGTCTGTAGGAGTCTGTGGGATTCTGTAAGGTTCCGGAGGGTTCTGCAGGGTTCCGTAGGGGCCCGTAGAGTTCCGTAGTGGCTGGTAAAGTTCCGTAGGGCCCTGTGGGGTTCTGTATGGACCTGTAGGGTTCCGTAGGGGCCTGCAGGGTTCTGTAAGTGCCCGTAGGTGTCTGTACGGGTCTGTAGGGTTCCGTAGGCACCTGCAGTATTCTGTAGGAGCCCATAGGGTTTTAGTGAGGTTCCGTTGTGTTGCTAAGGGTCTTGTAGAGTGCTGTCGGGTCCTGGAGTATTCTGTAGGGTTCCAGAGGGGCTGGTAGGGTTCCGTCGGAATCTGAAGGGTTCCCTAGGGGCCCGTAGAGTCCCATAGATTTCTGTAGGGGCCTGTAGGGTTGTGTAAGTGCCCGCAGGGGTTGGTAGGAGCTTGTAGGGTGCCATATGTTTCCGGAGGGTTGTGTAGGGTTCCGTAGGGGCCTGTGGTGTTTCCTAGGGGCCTGTAGAGTCTCGTACAGTTCCGTAGAGTCCTGTAGGTTTCCATAAGCGCCCGCAGAGGTCTGAAGGGGCCCGTACTGTTCCGTAAGGATCCATAGGGCTCCGTAGAGCTTTGTAGGTTCCCTAGAGGCCTCTGGAGTACCGCAGGAGCCAGTAGTGTTCTGTAGGGGCCCGTAGGGTTCCTTCCATAGGAGCCGGCAGTGTTCCGTAGGGTCCTCTAGGGTTGAGTAAGTGCCCGCAGGAGTCTGTAGGAATCCGTGGGATTCTGTAAGGTTCTGGAGGGTTCTGCAGG
Organism: Numenius arquata; assembly: GCF_964106895.1. Classification (NCBI taxonomy): domain Eukaryota; kingdom Metazoa; phylum Chordata; class Aves; order Charadriiformes; family Scolopacidae; genus Numenius; species Numenius arquata. Next base: position 17,450 of record NW_027415151.1, read on the forward strand.
GTTCCGTAGGGGCCCGTAGAGGCTGGTAAAGTTCCCTAGGGCCCTGTACCGTTCCGTAACTGCCTGCAAGGGTCTTTAGGCTTCCGTAGGGGCTGGTAGGGTTCCATAAAGTTCCGTGGGTTCCTGCAGAGTTCTGCAAGTGCCCGCAAGGGCCTGTAGGGGCCCACAGTGTTTCTGCCAGGTTCCGTAGAGTTCCGTAGGGGCCATATTTTTCTGTAGTGGCTGGTAGTATTCTGTAGGGGTCTGTAGGGTTCCGTAGGCACCTGCAGTGTTCTGTAGGAGCCCATAGGGTTTTAGTGAGGTTCCGTTGTGTTGCTAAGGGTCTTGTAGAGTGCTGTCGGGTCCTGGAGTATTCTGTAGGGTTCCAGAGGGGCTCGTAGGGTTCCATCGAAATCTATAGGGTTCCCTAGGGGCCCATAGAGTCCCGTAGATTTCCGTAGGGACCTGTAGGGTTGTGTAAGTGCCCGCAGAAGTCTGTAGGAGTCTGTGGGATTCTGTAAGGTTCCGGAGGGTTCTGCAGGGTTCCGTAGGGGCCCGTAGAGTTCCGTAGTGGCTGGTAAAGTTCCGTAGGGCCCTGTGGGGTTCTGTATGGACCTGTAGGGTTCCGTAGGGGCCTGCAGGGTTCCGTAAGTGCCCGCAGGTGTCTGTAGGGTTCCGTAGGGGTCTGTAGGGTTCCGTAGGCACCTGCAGTGTTCTGTAGGAGCCCATAGGGTTTTAGTGAGGTTCCGTTGTGTTGCTAAGGGTCTTGTAGAGTGCTGTCGGGTCCTGGAGTATTCTGTAGGGTTCCAGAGGGCCTCATAGGGTTCCATCGAAATCTATAGGGTTCCCTAGGGGCCCATAGAGTCCCGTAGATTTCCGTAGGGACCTGTAGGGTTGTGTAAGTGCTCGCAGGGGTTGGTAGGAGCTTGTAGGGTTCCATAAGTTTCCAGAGGGTTGTGTAGGGTTCCGTAGGGGCCTGTGGTGTTCCCTAGGGGCCTGTAGAGTCTCGTACGGTTCCGTAGGGGCCTGTGGTGTTCCCTAGGGGCCTGTAGAGTCTCGTACAGTTCCGTAGGGTCCTGTAGGTTTCCATAAGTGCCCGCAGAGGTCTGAAGGGGCCCGTACTGTTCCGTAAGGATCCATAGGGCTCCGTAGAGCTTCGTAGGTTCCCTAGAGGTCTCTGGAGTACCGCAGGAGCCAGTAGTGTTCTGTAGGGGCCCGTAGGGTTCCTTCCATAGGGGCTGGCAGTGTTCCGTAGGGGCCTGTAGGGTTGTTTAAGTGCCCGCAGAAGTCTGTAGGAGTCTGTGGGATTCTGTAAGGTTCCGGAGGGTTCTGCAGGGTTCCGTAGGGGCCCGTAGAGTTCCGTAGTGGCTGGTAAAGTTCCGTAGGGCCCTGTGGGGTTCTGTATGGACCTGTAGGCTTCCGTAGGGGCCTGCAGTGTTCTGTAAGTGCCCGTAGGTGTCTGTAGGGTTCCGTAGGGGTCTGTAGGGTTCCGTAGGCACCTGCAGTGTTCTGTAGGAGCCCATAGGGTTTTAGTGAGGTTCCGTTGTGTTGCTAAGGGTCTTGTAGAGTGCTGTCGGGTCCTGGAGTATTCTGTAGGGTTCCAGAGGGGCTGGTAGGGTTCCATCGAAATCTATAGGGTTCCCTAGGGGCCCGTAGAGTCCCATAGATTTCCGTAGGGACCTGTAGGGTTGTGTAAGTGCCCGCAGAAGTCTGTAGGAGTCTGTGGGATTCTGTAAGGTTCCGGAGGGTTCTGCAGGGTTCCGTAGGGGCCCGTAGAGTTCCGTAGTGGCTGGTAAAGTTCCGTAGGGCCCTGTGGGGTTCTGTATGGACCTGTAGGGTTCCGTAGGGGCCTGCAGGGTTCCGTAAGTGCCCGCAGGTGTCTGTAGGGTTCCGTAGGGGTCTGTAGGGTTCCGTAGGCACCTGCAGTGTTCTGTAGGAGCCCATAGGGTTTTAGTGAGGTTCCGTTGTGTTGCTAAGGGTCTTGTAGAGTGCTGTCGGGTCCTGGAGTATTCTGTAGGGTTCCAGAGGGGCTGGTAGGGTTCCATCGAAATCTATAGGGTTCCCTAGGGGCCCATAGAGTCCCGTAGATTTCCGTAGGGACCTGTAGGGTTGTGTAAGTGCCCGCAGAAGTCTGTAGGAGTCTGTGGGATTCTGTAAGGTTCCGGAGGGTTCTGCAGGGTTCCGTAGGGGCCCGTAGAGTTCCGTAGTGGCTGGTAAAGTTCCGTAGGGCCCTGTGGGGTTCTGTATGGACCTGTAGGGTTCCGTAGGGGCCTGCAGGGTTCTGTAAGTGCCCGTAGGTGTCTGTACGGGTCTGTAGGGTTCCGTAGGCACCTGCAGTATTCTGTAGGAGCCCATAGGGTTTTAGTGAGGTTCCGTTGTGTTGCTAAGGGTCTTGTAGAGTGCTGTCGGGTCCTGGAGTATTCTGTAGGGTTCCAGAGGGGCTGGTAGGGTTCCGTCGGAATCTGAAGGGTTCCCTAGGGGCCCGTAGAGTCCCATAGATTTCTGTAGGGGCCTGTAGGGTTGTGTAAGTGCCCGCAGGGGTTGGTAGGAGCTTGTAGGGTGCCATATGTTTCCGGAGGGTTGTGTAGGGTTCCGTAGGGGCCTGTGGTGTTTCCTAGGGGCCTGTAGAGTCTCGTACAGTTCCGTAGAGTCCTGTAGGTTTCCATAAGCGCCCGCAGAGGTCTGAAGGGGCCCGTACTGTTCCGTAAGGATCCATAGGGCTCCGTAGAGCTTTGTAGGTTCCCTAGAGGCCTCTGGAGTACCGCAGGAGCCAGTAGTGTTCTGTAGGGGCCCGTAGGGTTCCTTCCATAGGAGCCGGCAGTGTTCCGTAGGGTCCTCTAGGGTTGAGTAAGTGCCCGCAGGAGTCTGTAGGAATCCGTGGGATTCTGTAAGGTTCTGGAGGGTTCTGCAGGGTTCCGTAGGGGCCCGTAGAGGCTGGTAAAGTTCCCTAGGGCCCTGTACCGTTCCGTAACTGCCTGCAAGGGTCTTTAGGCTTCCGTAGGGGCTGGTAGGGTTCCATAAAGTTCCGTGGGTTCCTGCAGAGTTCTGCAAGTGCCCGCAAGGGCCTGTAGGGGCCCACAGTGTTTCTGCCAGGTTCCGTAGAGTTCCGTAGGGGCCATATTTTTCTGTAGTGGCTGGTAGTATTCTGTAGGGGTCTGTAGGGTTCCGTAGGCACCTGCAGTGTTCTGTAGGAGCCCATAGGGTTTTAGTGAGGTTCCGTTGTGTTGCTAAGGGTCTTGTAGAGTGCTGTCGGGTCCTGGAGTATTCTGTAGGGTTCCAGAGGGGCTCGTAGGGTTCCATCGAAATCTATAGGGTTCCCTAGGGGCCCATAGAGTCCCGTAGATTTCCGTAGGGACCTGTAGGGTTGTGTAAGTGCCCGCAGAAGTCTGTAGGAGTCTGTGGGATTCTGTAAGGTTCCGGAGGGTTCTGCAGGGTTCCGTAGGGGCCCGTAGAGTTCCGTAGTGGCTGGTAAAGTTCCGTAGGGCCCTGTGGGGTTCTGTATGGACCTGTAGGGTTCCGTAGGGGCCTGCAGGGTTCCGTAAGTGCCCGCAGGTGTCTGTAGGGTTCCGTAGGGGTCTGTAGGGTTCCGTAGGCACCTGCAGTGTTCTGTAGGAGCCCATAGGGTTTTAGTGAGGTTCCGTTGTGTTGCTAAGGGTCTTGTAGAGTGCTGTCGGGTCCTGGAGTATTCTGTAGGGTTCCAGAGGGCCTCATAGGGTTCCATCGAAATCTATAGGGTTCCCTAGGGGCCCATAGAGTCCCGTAGATTTCCGTAGGGACCTGTAGGGTTGTGTAAGTGCTCGCAGGGGTTGGTAGGAGCTTGTAGGGTTCCATAAGTTTCCAGAGGGTTGTGTAGGGTTCCGTAGGGGCCTGTGGTGTTCCCTAGGGGCCTGTAGAGTCTCGTACGGTTCCGTAGGGGCCTGTGGTGTTCCCTAGGGGCCTGTAGAGTCTCGTACAGTTCCGTAGGGTCCTGTAGGTTTCCATAAGTGCCCGCAGAGGTCTGAAGGGGCCCGTACTGTTCCGTAAGGATCCATAGGGCTCCGTAGAGCTTTGTAGGTTCCCTAGAGGCCTCTGGAGTACCGCAGGAGCCAGTAGTGTTCTGTAGGGGCCCGTAGGGTTCCTTCCATAGGGGCTGGCAGTGTTCCGTAGGGGCCTGTAGGGTTGTTTAAGTGCCCGCAGAAGTCTGTAGGAGTCTGTGGGATTCTGTAAGGTTCCGGAGGGTTCTGCAGGGTTCCGTAGGGGCCCGTAGAGTTCCGTAGTGGCTCGTAAAGTTCCGTAGGGCCCTGTGGGGTTCTGTATGGACCTGTAGGCTTCCGTAGGGGCCTGCAGTGTTCTGTAAGTGCCCGTAGGTGTCTGTAGGGTTCCGTAGGGGTCTGTAGGGTTCCGTAGGCACCTGCAGTGTTCTGTAGGAGCCCATAGGGTTTTAGTGAGGTTCCGTTGTGTTGCTAAGGGTCTTGTAGAGTGCTGTCGGGTCCTGGAGTATTCTGTAGGGTTCCAGAGGGGCTGGTAGGGTTCCATCGAAATCTATAGGGTTCCCTAGGGGCCCGTAGAGTCCCATAGATTTCCGTAGGGACCTGTAGGGTTGTGTAAGTGCCCGCAGAAGTCTGTAGGAGTCTGTGGGATTCTGTAAGGTTCCGGAGGGTTCTGCAGGGTTCCGTAGGGGCCCGTAGAGTTCCGTAGTGGCTGGTAAAGTTCCGTAGGGCCCTGTGGGGTTCTGTATGGACCTGTAGGGTTCCGTAGGGGCCTGCAGGGTTCCGTAAGTGCCCGCAGGTGTCTGTAGGGTTCCGTAGGGGTCTGTAGGGTTCCGTAGGCACCTGCAGTGTTCTGTAGGAGCCCATAGGGTTTTAGTGAGGTTCCGTTGTGTTGCTAAGGGTCTTGTAGAGTGCTGTCGGGTCCTGGAGTATTCTGTAGGGTTCCAGAGGGGCTCGTAGGGTTCCATCGAAATCTATAGGGTTCCCTAGGGGCCCATAGAGTCCCGTAGATTTCCGTAGGGACCTGTAGGGTTGTGTAAGTGCCCGCAGAAGTCTGTAGGAGTCTGTGGGATTCTGTAAGGTTCCGGAGGGTTCTGCAGGGTTCCGTAGGGGCCCGTAGAGTTCCGTAGTGGCTGGTAAAGTTCCGTAGGGCCCTGTGGGGTTCTGTATGGACCTGTAGGGTTCCGTAGGGGCCTGCAGGGTTCTGTAAGTGCCCGTAGGTGTCTGTACGGGTCTGTAGGGTTCCGTAGGCACCTGCAGTATTCTGTAGGAGCCCATAGGGTTTTAGTGAGGTTCCGTTGTGTTGCTAAGGGTCTTGTAGAGTGCTGTCGGGTCCTGGAGTATTCTGTAGGGTTCCAGAGGGGCTGGTAGGGTTCCGTCGGAATCTGAAGGGTTCCCTAGGGGCCCGTAGAGTCCCATAGATTTCTGTAGGGGCCTGTAGGGTTGTGTAAGTGCCCGCAGGGGTTGGTAGGAGCTTGTAGGGTGCCATATGTTTCCGGAGGGTTGTGTAGGGTTCCGTAGGGGCCTGTGGTGTTTCCTAGGGGCCTGTAGAGTCTCGTACAGTTCCGTAGAGTCCTGTAGGTTTCCATAAGCGCCCGCAGAGGTCTGAAGGGGCCCGTACTGTTCCGTAAGGATCCATAGGGCTCCGTAGAGCTTTGTAGGTTCCCTAGAGGCCTCTGGAGTACCGCAGGAGCCAGTAGTGTTCTGTAGGGGCCCGTAGGGTTCCTTCCATAGGAGCCGGCAGTGTTCCGTAGGGTCCTCTAGGGTTGAGTAAGTGCCCGCAGGAGTCTGTAGGAATCCGTGGGATTCTGTAAGGTTCTGGAGGGTTCTGCAGGGTTCCGTAGGGGCCCGTAGAGGCTGGTAAAGTTCCCTAGGGCCCTGTACCGTTCCGTAACTGCCTGCAAGGGTCTTTAGGCTTCCGTAGGGGCTGGTAGGGTTCCATAAAGTTCCGTGGGTTCCTGCAGAGTTCTGCAAGTGCCCGCAAGGGCCTGTAGGGGCCCACAGTGTTTCTGCCAGGTTCCGTAGAGTTCCGTAGGGGCCATATTTTTCTGTAGTGGCTGGTAGTATTCTGTAGGGGTCTGTAGGGTTCCGTAGGCACCTGCAGTGTTCTGTAGGAGCCCATAGGGTTTTAGTGAGGTTCCGTTGTGTTGCTAAGGGTCTTGTAGAGTGCTGTCGGGTCCTGGAGTATTCTGTAGGGTTCCAGAGGGGCTCGTAGGGTTCCATCGAAATCTATAGGGTTCCCTAGGGGCCCATAGAGTCCCGTAGATTTCCGTAGGGACCTGTAGGGTTGTGTAAGTGCCCGCAGAAGTCTGTAGGAGTCTGTGGGATTCTGTAAGGTTCCGGAGGGTTCTGCAGGGTTCCGTAGGGGCCCGTAGAGTTCCGTAGTGGCTGGTAAAGTTCCGTAGGGCCCTGTGGGGTTCTGTATGGACCTGTAGGGTTCCGTAGGGGCCTGCAGGGTTCCGTAAGTGCCCGCAGGTGTCTGTAGGGTTCCGTAGGGGTCTGTAGGGTTCCGTAGGCACCTGCAGTGTTCTGTAGGAGCCCATAGGGTTTTAGTGAGGTTCCGTTGTGTTGCTAAGGGTCTTGTAGAGTGCTGTCGGGTCCTGGAGTATTCTGTAGGGTTCCAGAGGGCCTCATAGGGTTCCATCGAAATCTATAGGGTTCCCTAGGGGCCCATAGAGTCCCGTAGATTTCCGTAGGGACCTGTAGGGTTGTGTAAGTGCTCGCAGGGGTTGGTAGGAGCTTGTAGGGTTCCATAAGTTTCCAGAGGGTTGTGTAGGGTTCCGTAGGGGCCTGTGGTGTTCCCTAGGGGCCTGTAGAGTCTCGTACGGTTCCGTAGGGGCCTGTGGTGTTCCCTAGGGGCCTGTAGAGTCTCGTACAGTTCCGTAGGGTCCTGTAGGTTTCCATAAGTGCCCGCAGAGGTCTGAAGGGGCCCGTACTGTTCCGTAAGGATCCATAGGGCTCCGTAGAGCTTTGTAGGTTCCCTAGAGGCCTCTGGAGTACCGCAGGAGCCAGTAGTGTTCTGTAGGGGCCCGTAGGGTTCCTTCCATAGGGGCTGGCAGTGTTCCGTAGGGGCCTGTAGGGTTGTTTAAGTGCCCGCAGAAGTCTGTAGGAGTCTGTGGGATTCTGTAAGGTTCCGGAGGGTTCTGCAGGGTTCCGTAGGGGCCCGTAGAGTTCCGTAGAGGCTCGTAAAGTTCCGTAGGGCCCTGTGGGGTTCTGTATGGACCTGTAGGCTTCCGTAGGGGCCTGCAGTGTTCTGTAAGTGCCCGTAGGTGTCTGTAGGGTTCCGTAGGGGTCTGTAGGGTTCCGTAGGCACCTGCAGTGTTCTGTAGGAGCCCATAGGGTTTTAGTGAGGTTCCGTTGTGTTGCTAAGGGTCTTGTAGAGTGCTGTCGGGTCCTGGAGTATTCTGTAGGGTTCCAGAGGGGCTCGTAGGGTTCCATCGAAATCTATAGGGTTCCCTAGGGGCCCATAGAGTCCCGTAGATTTCCGTAGGGACCTGTAGGGTTGTGTAAGTGCCCGCAGAAGTCTGTAGGAGTCTGTGGGATTCTGTAAGGTTCCGGAGGGTTCTGCAGGGTTCCGTAGGGGCCCGTAGAGTTCCGTAGTGGCTGGTAAAGTTCCGTAGGGCCCTGTGGGGTTCTGTATGGACCTGTAGGGTTCCGTAGGGGCCTGCAGGGTTCTGTAAGTGCCCGTAGGTGTCTGTACGGGTCTGTAGGGTTCCGTAGGCACCTGCAGTATTCTGTAGGAGCCCATAGGGTTTTAGTGAGGTTCCGTTGTGTTGCTAAGGGTCTTGTAGAGTGCTGTCGGGTCCTGGAGTATTCTGTAGGGTTCCAGAGGGGCTGGTAGGGTTCCGTCGGAATCTGAAGGGTTCCCTAGGGGCCCGTAGAGTCCCATAGATTTCTGTAGGGGCCTGTAGGGTTGTGTAAGTGCCCGCAGGGGTTGGTAGGAGCTTGTAGGGTGCCATATGTTTCCGGAGGGTTGTGTAGGGTTCCGTAGGGGCCTGTGGTGTTTCCTAGGGGCCTGTAGAGTCTCGTACAGTTCCGTAGAGTCCTGTAGGTTTCCATAAGCGCCCGCAGAGGTCTGAAGGGGCCCGTACTGTTCCGTAAGGATCCATAGGGCTCCGTAGAGCTTTGTAGGTTCCCTAGAGGCCTCTGGAGTACCGCAGGAGCCAGTAGTGTTCTGTAGGGGCCCGTAGGGTTCCTTCCATAGGAGCCGGCAGTGTTCCGTAGGGTCCTCTAGGGTTGAGTAAGTGCCCGCAGGAGTCTGTAGGAATCCGTGGGATTCTGTAAGGTTCTGGAGGGTTCTGCAGGGTTCCGTAGGGGCCCGTAGAGGCTGGTAAAGTTCCCTAGGGCCCTGTACCGTTCCGTAACTGCCTGCAAGGGTCTTTAGGCTTCCGTAGGGGCTGGTAGGGTTCCATAAAGTTCCGTGGGTTCCTGCAGAGTTCTGCAAGTGCCCGCAAGGGCCTGTAGGGGCCCACAGTGTTTCTGCCAGGTTCCGTAGAGTTCCGTAGGGGCCATATTTTTCTGTAGTGGCTGGTAGTATTCTGTAGGGGTCTGTAGGGTTCCGTAGGCACCTGCAGTGTTCTGTAGGAGCCCATAGGGTTTTAGTGAGGTTCCGTTGTGTTGCTAAGGGTCTTGTAGAGTGCTGTCGGGTCCTGGAGTATTCTGTAGGGTTCCAGAGGGCCTCATAGGGTTCCATCGAAATCTATAGGGTTCCCTAGGGGCCCATAGAGTCCCGTAGATTTCCGTAGGGACCTGTAGGGTTGTGTAAGTGCTCGCAGGGGTTGGTAGGAGCTTGTAGGGTTCCATAAGTTTCCAGAGGGTTGTGTAGGGTTCCGTAGGGGCCTGTGGTGTTCCCTAGGGGCCTGTAGAGTCTCGTACGGTTCCGTAGGGGCCTGTGGTGTTCCCTAGGGGCCTGTAGAGTCTCGTACAGTTCCGTAGGGTCCTGTAGGTTTCCATAAGTGCCCGCAGAGGTCTGAAGGGGCCCGTACTGTTCCGTAAGGATCCATAGGGCTCCGTAGAGCTTTGTAGGTTCCCTAGAGGCCTCTGGAGTACCGCAGGAGCCAGTAGTGTTCTGTAGGGGCCCGTAGGGTTCCTTCCATAGGGGCTGGCAGTGTTCCGTAGGGGCCTGTAGGGTTGTTTAAGTGCCCGCAGAAGTCTGTAGGAGTCTGTGGGATTCTGTAAGGTTCCGGAGGGTTCTGCAGGGTTCCGTAGGGGCCCGTAGAGTTCCGTAGTGGCTCGTAAAGTTCCGTAGGGCCCTGTGGGGTTCTGTATGGACCTGTAGGCTTCCGTAGGGGCCTGCAGTGTTCTGTAAGTGCCCGTAGGTGTCTGTAGGGTTCCGTAGGGGTCTGTAGGGTTCCGTAGGCACCTGCAGTGTTCTGTAGGAGCCCATAGGGTTTTAGTGAGGTTCCGTTGTGTTGCTAAGGGTCTTGTAGAGTGCTGTCGGGTCCTGGAGTATTCTGTAGGGTTCCAGAGGGGCTGGTAGGGTTCCATCGAAATCTATAGGGTTCCCTAGGGGCCCGTAGAGTCCCATAGATTTCCGTAGGGACCTGTAGGGTTGTGTAAGTGCCCGCAGAAGTCTGTAGGAGTCTGTGGGATTCTGTAAGGTTCCGGAGGGTTCTGCAGGGTTCCGTAGGGGCCCGTAGAGTTCCGTAGTGGCTGGTAAAGTTCCGTAGGGCCCTGTGGGGTTCTGTATGGACCTGTAGGGTTCCGTAGGGGCCTGCAGGGTTCCGTAAGTGCCCGCAGGTGTCTGTAGGGTTCCGTAGGGGTCTGTAGGGTTCCGTAGGCACCTGCAGTGTTCTGTAGGAGCCCATAGGGTTTTAGTGAGGTTCCGTTGTGTTGCTAAGGGTCTTGTAGAGTGCTGTCGGGTCCTGGAGTATTCTGTAGGGTTCCAGAGGGGCTCGTAGGGTTCCATCGAAATCTATAGGGTTCCCTAGGGGCCCATAGAGTCCCGTAGATTTCCGTAGGGACCTGTAGGGTTGTGTAAGTGCCCGCAGAAGTCTGTAGGAGTCTGTGGGATTCTGTAAGGTTCCGGAGGGTTCTGCAGGGTTCCGTAGGGGCCCGTAGAGTTCCGTAGTGGCTGGTAAAGTTCCGTAGGGCCCTGTGGGGTTCTGTATGGACCTGTAGGGTTCCGTAGGGGCCTGCAGGGTTCTGTAAGTGCCCGTAGGTGTCTGTACGGGTCTGTAGGGTTCCGTAGGCACCTGCAGTATTCTGTAGGAGCCCATAGGGTTTTAGTGAGGTTCCGTTGTGTTGCTAAGGGTCTTGTAGAGTGCTGTCGGGTCCTGGAGTATTCTGTAGGGTTCCAGAGGGGCTGGTAGGGTTCCGTCGGAATCTGAAGGGTTCCCTAGGGGCCCGTAGAGTCCCATAGATTTCTGTAGGGGCCTGTAGGGTTGTGTAAGTGCCCGCAGGGGTTGGTAGGAGCTTGTAGGGTGCCATATGTTTCCGGAGGGTTGTGTAGGGTTCCGTAGGGGCCTGTGGTGTTTCCTAGGGGCCTGTAGAGTCTCGTACAGTTCCGTAGAGTCCTGTAGGTTTCCATAAGCGCCCGCAGAGGTCTGAAGGGGCCCGTACTGTTCCGTAAGGATCCATAGGGCTCCGTAGAGCTTTGTAGGTTCCCTAGAGGCCTCTGGAGTACCGCAGGAGCCAGTAGTGTTCTGTAGGGGCCCGTAGGGTTCCTTCCATAGGAGCCGGCAGTGTTCCGTAGGGTCCTCTAGGGTTGAGTAAGTGCCCGCAGGAGTCTGTAGGAATCCGTGGGATTCTGTAAGGTTCTGGAGGGTTCTGCAGGGTTCCGTAGGGGCCCGTAGAGGCTGGTAAAGTTCCCTAGGGCCCTGTACCGTTCCGTAACTGCCTGCAAGGGTCTTTAGGCTTCCGTAGGGGCTGGTAGGGTTCCATAAAGTTCCGTGGGTTCCTGCAGAGTTCTGCAAGTGCCCGCAAGGGCCTGTAGGGGCCCACAGTGTTTCTGCCAGGTTCCGTAGAGTTCCGTAGGGGCCATATTTTTCTGTAGTGGCTGGTAGTATTCTGTAGGGGTCTGTAGGGTTCCGTAGGCACCTGCAGTGTTCTGTAGGAGCCCATAGGGTTTTAGTGAGGTTCCGTTGTGTTGCTAAGGGTCTTGTAGAGTGCTGTCGGGTCCTGGAGTATTCTGTAGGGTTCCAGAGGGGCTCGTAGGGTTCCATCGAAATCTATAGGGTTCCCTAGGGGCCCATAGAGTCCCGTAGATTTCCGTAGGGACCTGTAGGGTTGTGTAAGTGCCCGCAGAAGTCTGTAGGAGTCTGTGGGATTCTGTAAGGTTCCGGAGGGTTCTGCAGGGTTCCGTAGGGGCCCGTAGAGTTCCGTAGTGGCTGGTAAAGTTCCGTAGGGCCCTGTGGGGTTCTGTATGGACCTGTAGGGTTCCGTAGGGGCCTGCAGGGTTCCGTAAGTGCCCGCAGGTGTCTGTAGGGTTCCGTAGGGGTCTGTAGGGTTCCGTAGGCACCTGCAGTGTTCTGTAGGAGCCCATAGGGTTTTAGTGAGGTTCCATTGTGTTGCTAAGGGTCTTGTAGAGTGCTGTCGGGTCCTGGAGTATTCTGTAGGGTTCCAGAGGGCCTCATAGGGTTCCATCGAAATCTATAGGGTTCCCTAGGGGCCCATAGAGTCCCGTAGATTTCCGTAGGGACCTGTAGGGTTGTGTAAGTGCTCGCAGGGGTTGGTAGGAGCTTGTAGGGTTCCATAAGTTTCCAGAGGGTTGTGTAGGGTTCCGTAGGGGCCTGTGGTGTTCCCTAGGGGCCTGTAGAGTCTCGTACGGTTCCGTAGGGGCCTGTGGTGTTCCCTAGGGGCCTGTAGAGTCTCGTACAGTTCCGTAGGGTCCTGTAGGTTTCCATAAGTGCCCGCAGAGGTCTGAAGGGGCCCGTACTGTTCCGTAAGGATCCATAGGGCTCCGTAGAGCTTTGTAGGTTCCCTAGAGGCCTCTGGAGTACCGCAGGAGCCAGTAGTGTTCTGTAGGGGCCCGTAGGGTTCCTTCCATAGGGGCTGGCAGTGTTCCGTAGGGGCCTGTAGGGTTGTTTAAGTGCCCGCAGAAGTCTGTAGGAGTCTGTGGGATTCTGTAAGGTTCCGGAGGGTTCTGCAGGGTTCCGTAGGGGCCCGTAGAGTTCCGTAGAGGCTCGTAAAGTTCCGTAGGGCCCTGTGGGGTTCTGTATGGACCTGTAGGCTTCCGTAGGGGCCTGCAGTGTTCTGTAAGTGCCCGTAGGTGTCTGTAGGGTTCCGTAGGGGTCTGTAGGGTTCCGTAGGCACCTGCAGTGTTCTGTAGGAGCCCATAGGGTTTTAGTGAGGTTCCGTTGTGTTGCTAAGGGTCTTGTAGAGTGCTGTCGGGTCCTGGAGTATTCTGTAGGGTTCCAGAGGGGCTCGTAGGGTTCCATCGAAATCTATAGGGTTCCCTAGGGGCCCATAGAGTCCCGTAGATTTCCGTAGGGACCTGTAGGGTTGTGTAAGTGCCCGCAGAAGTCTGTAGGAGTCTGTGGGATTCTGTAAGGTTCCGGAGGGTTCTGCAGGGTTCCGTAGGGGCCCGTAGAGTTCCGTAGTGGCTGGTAAAGTTCCGTAGGGCCCTGTGGGGTTCTGTATGGACCTGTAGGGTTCCGTAGGGGCCTGCAGGGTTCTGTAAGTGCCCGTAGGTGTCTGTACGGGTCTGTAGGGTTCCGTAGGCACCTGCAGTATTCTGTAGGAGCCCATAGGGTTTTAGTGAGGTTCCGTTGTGTTGCTAAGGGTCTTGTAGAGTGCTGTCGGGTCCTGGAGTATTCTGTAGGGTTCCAGAGGGGCTGGTAGGGTTCCGTCGGAATCTGAAGGGTTCCCTAGGGGCCCGTAGAGTCCCATAGATTTCTGTAGGGGCCTGTAGGGTTGTGTAAGTGCCCGCAGGGGTTGGTAGGAGCTTGTAGGGTGCCATATGTTTCCGGAGGGTTGTGTAGGGTTCCGTAGGGGCCTGTGGTGTTTCCTAGGGGCCTGTAGAGTCTCGTACAGTTCCGTAGAGTCCTGTAGGTTTCCATAAGCGCCCGCAGAGGTCTGAAGGGGCCCGTACTGTTCCGTAAGGATCCATAGGGCTCCGTAGAGCTTTGTAGGTTCCCTAGAGGCCTCTGGAGTACCGCAGGAGCCAGTAGTGTTCTGTAGGGGCCCGTAGGGTTCCTTCCATAGGAGCCGGCAGTGTTCCGTAGGGTCCTCTAGGGTTGAGTAAGTGCCCGCAGGAGTCTGTAGGAATCCGTGGGATTCTGTAAGGTTCTGGAGGGTTCTGCAGGGTTCTGTAGGGGCCCGTAGAGGCTGGTAAAGTTCCCTAGGGCCCTGTACCGTTCCGTAACTGCCTGCAAGGGTCTTTAGGCTTCCGTAGGGGCTGGTAGGGTTCCATAAAGTTCCGTGGGTTCCTGCAGAGTTCTGCAAGTGCCCGCAAGGGCCTGTAGGGGCCCACAGTGTTTCTGCCAGGTTCCGTAGAGTTCCGTAGGGGCCATATTTTTCTGTAGTGGCTGGTAGTATTCTGTAGGGGTCTGTAGGGTTCCGTAGGCACCTGCAGTGTTCTGTAGGAGCCCATAGGGTTTTAGTGAGGTTCCGTTGTGTTGCTAAGGGTCTTGTAGAGTGCTGTCGGGTCCTGGAGTATTCTGTAGGGTTCCAGAGGGCCTCATAGGGTTCCATCGAAATCTATAGGGTTCCCTAGGGGCCCATAGAGTCCCGTAGATTTCCGTAGGGACCTGTAGGGTTGTGTAAGTGCTCGCAGGGGTTGGTAGGAGCTTGTAGGGTTCCATAAGTTTCCAGAGGGTTGTGTAGGGTTCCGTAGGGGCCTGTGGTGTTCCCTAGGGGCCTGTAGAGTCTCGTACGGTTCCGTAGGGGCCTGTGGTGTTCCCTAGGGGCCTGTAGAGTCTCGTACAGTTCCGTAGGGTCCTGTAGGTTTCCATAAGTGCCCGCAGAGGTCTGAAGGGGCCCGTACTGTTCCGTAAGGATCCATAGGGCTCCGTAGAGCTTTGTAGGTTCCCTAGAGGCCTCTGGAGTACCGCAGGAGCCAGTAGTGTTCTGTAGGGGCCCGTAGGGTTCCTTCCATAGGGGCTGGCAGTGTTCCGTAGGGGCCTGTAGGGTTGTTTAAGTGCCCGCAGAAGTCTGTAGGAGTCTGTGGGATTCTGTAAGGTTCCGGAGGGTTCTGCAGGGTTCCGTAGGGGCCCGTAGAGTTCCGTAGTGGCTCGTAAAGTTCCGTAGGGCCCTGTGGGGTTCTGTATGGACCTGTAGGCTTCCGTAGGGGCCTGCAGTGTTCTGTAAGTGCCCGTAGGTGTCTGTAGGGTTCCGTAGGGGTCTGTAGGGTTCCGTAGGCACCTGCAGTGTTCTGTAGGAGCCCATAGGGTTTTAGTGAGGTTCCGTTGTGTTGCTAAGGGTCTTGTAGAGTGCTGTCGGGTCCTGGAGTATTCTGTAGGGTTCCAGAGGGGCTGGTAGGGTTCCATCGAAATCTATAGGGTTCCCTAGGGGCCCGTAGAGTCCCATAGATTTCCGTAGGGACCTGTAGGGTTGTGTAAGTGCCCGCAGAAGTCTGTAGGAGTCTGTGGGATTCTGTAAGGTTCCGGAGGGTTCTGCAGGGTTCCGTAGGGGCCCGTAGAGTTCCGTAGTGGCTGGTAAAGTTCCGTAGGGCCCTGTGGGGTTCTGTATGGACCTGTAGGGTTCCGTAGGGGCCTGCAGGGTTCCGTAAGTGCCCGCAGGTGTCTGTAGGGTTCCGTAGGGGTCTGTAGGGTTCCGTAGGCACCTGCAGTGTTCTGTAGGAGCCCATAGGGTTTTAGTGAGGTTCCGTTGTGTTGCTAAGGGTCTTGTAGAGTGCTGTCGGGTCCTGGAGTATTCTGTAGGGTTCCAGAGGGCCTCATAGGGTTCCATCGAAATCTATAGGGTTCCCTAGGGGCCCGTAGAGTCCCATAGATTTCCGTAGGGGCCTGTAGGGTTGTGTAAGTGCCCGCAGGGGTTGGTAGGAGCTTGTAGGGTGCCATATGTTTCCGGAGGGTTGTGTAGGGTTCCGTAGGGGCCTGTGGTGTTCCCTAGGGGCCTGTAGAGTCTCGTAGAGTTCCGTAGGGTCCTGTAGGTTTCCATAAGCGCCCGCAGAGGTCTGAAGGGGCCCGTACTGTTCCGTAAGGCTCCATAGGGCTCCGTAGAGCTTTGTAGGTTCCCTAGAGGCCTCTGGAGTACCGCAGGAGCCAGTAGTGTTCTGTAGGGACCCGTAGGGTTCCTTCCATAGGAGCCGGCAGTGTTCCGTAGGGTCCTCTAGGGTTGAGTAAGTGCCCGCAGGAGTCTGTAGGAATCCGTGGGATTCTGTAAGGTTCTGGAGGGTTCTGCAGGGTTCCGTAGGGGCCCGTAGAGGCTGGTAAAGTTCCCTAGGGCCCTGTACCGTTCCGTAACTGCCTGCAAGGGTCTTTAGGCTTCCGTAGGGGCTGGTAGGGTTCCATAAAGTTCCGTGGGTTCCTGCAGAGTTCTGCAAGTGCCCGCAAGGGCCTGTAGGGGCCCACAGTGTTCCTGCCAGGTTCCGTAGAGTTCCGTAGGGGCCATATTTTTCTGTAGTGGCTGGTAGTATTCTGTAGGGGTCTGTAGGGTTCCGTAGGCACCTGCAGTGTTCTGTAGGAGCCCATAGGGTTTTAGTGAGGTTCCGTTGTGTTGCTAAGGGTCTTGTAGAGTGCTGTCGGGTCCTGGAGTATTCTGTAGGGTTCCAGAGGGCCTCGTAGGGTTCCATCGAAATCTATAGGGTTCCCTAGGGGCCCATAGAGTCCCGTAGATTTCCGTAGGGACCTGTAGGGTTGTGTAAGTGCCCGCAGAAGTCTGTAGGAGTCTGTGGGATTCTGTAAGGTTCCGGAGGGTTCTGCAGGGTTCCGTAGGGGCCCGTAGAGTTCCGTAGTGGCTGGTAAAGTTCCGTAGGGCCCTGTGGGGTTCTGTATGGACCTGTAGGGTTCCGTAGGGGCCTGCAGGGTTCCGTAAGTGCCCGCAGGTGTCTGTAGGGTTCCGTAGGGGTCTGTAGGGTTCCGTAGGCACCTGCAGTGTTCTGGAGGAGCCCATAGGGTTTTAGTGAGGTTCCGTTGTGTTGCTAAGGGTCTTGTAGAGTGCTGTCGGGTCCTGGAGTATTCTGTAGGGTTCCAGAGGGCCTCATAGGGTTCCATCGAAATCTATAGGGTTCCCTAGGGGCCCGTAGAGTCCCATAGATTTCCGTAGGGGCCTGTAGGGTTGTGTAAGTGCCCGCAGGGGTTGGTAGGAGCTTGTAGGGTGCCATATGTTTCCGGAGGGTTGTGTAGGGTTCCGTAGGGGCCTGTGGTGTTCCCTAGGGGCCTGTAGAGTCTCGTACAGTTCCGTAGGGTCCTGTAGGTTTCCATAAGCGCCCGCAGAGGTCTGAAGGGGCCCGTACTGTTCCGTAAGGATCCATAGGGCTCCGTAGAGCTTTGTAGGTTCCCTAGAGGCCTCTGGAGTACCGCAGGAGCCAGTAGTGTTCTGTAGGGACCCGTAGGGTTCCTTCCATAGGAGCCAGTAGTGTTCCGTAGGGTCCTCTAGGGTTGAGTAAGTGCCCGCAGGAGTCTGTAGGAATCCGTGGGATTCTGTAAGGTTCTGGAGGGTTCTGCAGGGTTCCGTAGGGGCCCGTAGAGTTCCGTAGTGGCTGGTAAAGTTCCCTAGGGCCCTGTACCGTTCCGTAACTGCCTGCAAGGGTCTTTAGGCTTCCGTAGGGGCTGGTAGGGTTCCATAAAGTTCCGTGGGTTCCTGCAGAGTTCTGCAAGTGCCCGCAAGGGCCTGTAGGGGCCCACAGTGTTTCTGCCAGGTTCCGTAGAGTTCCGTAGGGGCCATATTTTTCTGTAGTGGCTGGTAGTATTCTGTAGGGGTCTCTGGGTTTCCGTAGGCGCCTACAGTGTTCTGTAGGAGCCCATAGGGTTTTAGTGAGGTTCCGTTGTGTTGCTAAGGGTCTTGTAGAGTGCTGTCGGGTCCTGGAGTATTCTGTAGGGTTCCAGAGGGGCTCGTAGGGTTCCATCGAAATCTATAGGGTTCCCTAGGGGCCCATAGAGTCCCGTAGATTTCCGTAGGGACCTGTAGGGTTGTGTAAGTGCCCGCAGAAGTCTGTAGGAGTCTGTGGGATTCTGTAAGGTTCCGGAGGGTTCTGCAGGGTTCCGTAGGGGCCCGTAGAGTTCCGTAGTGGCTGGTAAAGTTCCGTAGGGCCCTGTGGGGTTCTGTATGGACCTGTAGGGTTCCGTAGGGGCCTGCAGGGTTCTGTAAGTGCCCGTAGGTGTCTGTACGGGTCTGTAGGGTTCCGTAGGCACCTGCAGTATTCTGTAGGAGCCCATAGGGTT
Organism: Numenius arquata; assembly: GCF_964106895.1. Lineage (NCBI taxonomy): Eukaryota > Metazoa > Chordata > Aves > Charadriiformes > Scolopacidae > Numenius > Numenius arquata. Next base: position 34,680 of record NW_027415151.1, read on the forward strand.
TTAGTGAGGTTCCGTTGTGTTGCTAAGGGTCTTGTAGAGTGCTGTCGGGTCCTGGAGTATTCTGTAGGGTTCCAGAGGGGCTCGTAGGGTTCCGTCGCAATCTGAAGGGTTCCCTAGGGGCCCGTAGAGTCCCATAGATTTCTGTAGGGGCCTGTAGGGTTGTGTAAGTGCCCGCAGGGGTTGGTAGGAGCTTGTAGGGTGCCATATGTTTCCGGAGGGTTGTGTAGGGTTCCGTAGGGGCCTGTGGTGTTTCCTAGGGGCCTGTAGAGTCTCGTACAGTTCCGTAGAGTCCTGTAGGTTTCCATAAGCGCCCGCAGAGGTCTGAAGGGGCCCGTACTGTTCCGTAAGGATCCATAGGGCTCCGTAGAGCTTTGTAGGTTCCCTAGAGGCCTCTGGAGTACCGCAGGAGCCAGTAGTGTTCTGTAGGGGCCCGTAGGGTTCCTTCCATAGGAGCCGGCAGTGTTCCGTAGGGTCCTCTAGGGTTGAGTAAGTGCCCGCAGGAGTCTGTAGGAATCCGTGGGATTCTGTAAGGTTCTGGAGGGTTCTGCAGGGTTCCGTAGGGGCCCGTAGAGTTCCGTAGTGGCTGGTAAAGTTCCCTAGGGCCCTGTACCGTTCCGTAACTGCCTGCAAGGGTCTTTAGGCTTCCGTAGGGGCTGGTAGGGTTCCATAAAGTTCCGTGGGTTCCTGCAGAGTTCTGCAAGTGCCCGCAAGGGCCTGTAGGGGCCCACAGTGTTTCTGCCAGGTTCCGTAGAGTTCCGTAGGGGCCATATTTTTCTGTAGTGGCTGGTAGTATTCTGTAGGGGTCTGTAGGGTTCCGTAGGCACCTGCAGTGTTCTGTAGGAGCCCATAGGGTTTTAGTGAGGTTCCGTTGTGTTGCTAAGGGTCTTGTAGAGTGCTGTCGGGTCCTGGAGTATTCTGTAGGGTTCCAGAGGGCCTCGTAGGGTTCCATCGAAATCTATAGGGTTCCCTAGGGGCCCATAGAGTCCCGTAGATTTCCGTAGGGACCTGTAGGGTTGTGTAAGTGCCCGCAGAAGTCTGTAGGAGTCTGTGGGATTCTGTAAGGTTCCGGAGGGTTCTGCAGGGTTCCGTAGGGGCCCGTAGAGTTCCGTAGTGCTGGTAAAGTTCCGTAGGGCCCTGTGGGGTTCTGTATGGACCTGTAGGGTTCCGTAGGGGCCTGCAGGGTTCCGTAAGTGCCCGCAGGTGTCTGTAGGGTTCCGTAGGGGTCTGTAGGGTTCCGTAGGCACCTGCAGTGTTCTGTAGGAGCCCATAGGGTTTTAGTGAGGTTCCGTTGTGTTGCTAAGGGTCTTGTAGAGTGCTGTCGGGTCCTGGAGTATTCTGTAGGGTTCCAGAGGGCCTCATAGGGTTCCATCGAAATCTATAGGGTTCCCTAGGGGCCCATAGAGTCCCGTAGATTTCCGTAGGGACCTGTAGGGTTGTGTAAGTGCTCGCAGGGGTTGGTAGGAGCTTGTAGGGTTCCATAAGTTTCCAGAGGGTTGTGTAGGGTTCCGTAGGGGCCTGTGGTGTTCCCTAGGGGCCTGTAGAGTCTCGTACGGTTCCGTAGGGGCCTGTGGTGTTCCCTAGGGGCCTGTAGAGTCTCGTACAGTTCCGTAGGGTCCTGTAGGTTTCCATAAGTGCCCGCAGAGGACTGAAGGGGCCCGTACTGTTCCGTAAGGATCCATAGGGCTCCGTAGAGCTTCGTAGGTTCCCTAGAGGCCTCTGGAGTACCGCAGGAGCCAGTAGTGTTCTGTAGGGGCCCGTAGGATTCCTTCCATAGGGGCTGGCAGTGTTCCGTAGGGGCCTGTAGGGTTGTTTAAGTGCCCGCAGAAGTCTGTAGGAGTCTGTGGGATTCTGTAAGGTTCCGGAGGGTTCTGCAGGGTTCCGTAGGGGCCCGTAGAGTTCCGTAGTGGCTGGTAAAGTTCCGTAGGGCCCTGTGGGGTTCTGTATGGACCTGTAGGCTTCCGTAGGGGCCTGCAGTGTTCTGTAAGTGCCCGTAGGTGTCTGTACGGGTCTGTAGGTTTCCGTAGGCGCTTACAGTGTTCTGTAGGAACCCATAGGGTTTTAGTGAGGTTCCGTTGTGTTGCTAAGGGTCTTGTAGAGTGCTGTCGGGTCCTGGAGTATTCTGTAGGGTTCCAGAGGGGCTCGTAGGGTTCCATCGAAATCTATAGGGTTCCCTAGGGGCCCATAGAGTCCCGTAGATTTCCGTAGGGACCTGTAGGGTTGTGTAAGTGCCGGCAGAAGTCTGTAGGAGTCTGTGGGATTCTGTAAGGTTCCGGAGGGTTCTGCAGGGTTCCGTAGGGGCCCGTAGAGTTCCGTAGTGGCTGGTAAAGTTCCGTAGGGCCCTGTGGGGTTCTGTATGGACCTGTAGGGTTCCGTAGGGGCCTGCAGTGTTCTGTAAGTGCCCGTAGGTGTCTGTACGGGTCTGTAGGGTTCCGTAGGCACCTGCAGTATTCTGTAGGAGCCCATAGGGTTTTAGTGAGGTTCCGTTGTGTTGCTAAGGGTCTTGTAGAGTGCTGTCGGGTCCTGGAGTATTCTGTAGGGTTCCAGAGGGGCTGGTAGGGTTCCGTCGGAATCTGAAGGGTTCCCTAGGGGCCCGTAGAGTCCCATAGATTTCTGTAGGGGCCTGTAGGGTTGTGTAAGTGCCCGCAGGGGTTGGTAGGAGCTTGTAGGGTGCCATATGTTTCCGGAGGGTTGTGTAGGGTTCCGTAGGGGCCTGTGGTGTTTCCTAGGGGCCTGTAGAGTCTCGTACAGTTCCGTAGAGTCCTGTAGGTTTCCATAAGCGCCCGCAGAGGTCTGAAGGGGCCCGTACTGTTCCGTAAGGATCCATAGGGCTCCGTAGAGCTTTGTAGGTTCCCTAGAGGCCTCTGGAGTACCGCAGGAGCCAGTAGTGTTCTGTAGGGGCCCGTAGGGTTCCTTCCATAGGAGCCGGCAGTGTTCCGTAGGGTCCTCTAGGGTTGAGTAAGTGCCCGCAGGAGTCTGTAGGAATCCGTGGGATTCTGTAAGGTTCTGGAGGGTTCTGCAGGGTTCCGTAGGGGCCCGTAGAGTTCCGTAGTGGCTGGTAAAGTTCCCTAGGGCCCTGTACCGTTCCGTAACTGCCTGCAAGGGTCTTTAGGCTTCCGTAGGGGCTGGTAGGGTTCCATAAAGTTCCGTGGGTTCCTGCAGAGTTCTGCAAGTGCCCGCAAGGGCCTGTAGGGGCCCACAGTGTTTCTGCCAGGTTCCGTAGAGTTCCGTAGGGGCCATATTTTTCTGTAGTGGCTGGTAGTATTCTGTAGGGGTCTCTGGGTTTCCGTAGGCGCCTACAGTGTTCTGTAGGAGCCCATAGGGTTTTAGTGAGGTTCCGTTGTGTTGCTAAGGGTCTTGTAGAGTGCTGTCGGGTCCTGGAGTATTCTGTAGGGTTCCAGAGGGGCTCGTAGGGTTCCATCGAAATCTATAGGGTTCCCTAGGGGCCCATAGAGTCCCGTAGATTTCCGTAGGGACCTGTAGGGTTGTGTAAGTGCCCGCAGAAGTCTGTAGGAGTCTGTGGGATTCTGTAAGGTTCCGGAGGGTTCTGCAGGGTTCCGTAGGGGCCCGTAGAGTTCCGTAGTGGCTGGTAAAGTTCCGTAGGGCCCTGTGGGGTTCTGTATGGACCTGTAGGGTTCCGTAGGGGCCTGCAGGGTTCTGTAAGTGCCCGTAGGTGTCTGTACGGGTCTGTAGGGTTCCGTAGGCACCTGCAGTATTCTGTAGGAGCCCATAGGGTTTTAGTGAGGTTCCGTTGTGTTGCTAAGGGTCTTGTAGAGTGCTGTCGGGTCCTGGAGTATTCTGTAGGGTTCCAGAGGGCCTCGTAGGGTTCCATCGAAATCTATAGGGTTCCCTAGGGGCCCATAGAGTCCCGTAGATTTCCGTAGGGACCTGTAGGGTTGTGTAAGTGCCCGCAGAAGTCTGTAGGAGTCTGTGGGATTCTGTAAGGTTCCGGAGGGTTCTGCAGGGTTCCGTAGGGGCCCGTAGAGTTCCGTAGTGGCTGGTAAAGTTCCGTAGGGCCCTGTGGGGTTCTGTATGGACCTGTAGGGTTCCGTAGGGGCCTGCAGGGTTCCGTAGGCACCTGCAGTGTTCTGTAGGAGCCCATAGGGTTTTAGTGAGGTTCCGTTGTGTTGCTAAGGGTCTTGTAGAGTGCTGTCGGGTCCTGGAGTATTCTGTAGGGTTCCAGAGGGGCTGGTAGGGTTCCGTCGGAATCTGAAGGGTTCCCTAGGGGCCCGTAGAGTCCCATAGATTTCTGTAGGGGCCTGTAGGGTTGTGCAAGTGCCTGCAGGGGTTGGTAGGAGCTTGTAGGGTGCCATATGTTTCCGGAGGGTTGTGTAGGGTTCCGTAGGGGCCTGTGGTGTTTCCTAGGGGCCTGTAGAGTCTCGTACAGTTCCGTAGAGTCCTGTAGGTTTCCATAAGAGCCCGCAGAGGTCTGAAGGGGCCCGTACTGTTCCGTAAGGATCCATAGGGCTCCGTAGAGCTTTGTAGGTTCCCTAGAGGCCTCTGGAGTACCGCAGGAGCCAGTAGTGTTCTGTAGGGGCCCGTAGGGTTCCTTCCATAGGAGCCGGCAGTGTTCCGTAGGGTCCTCTAGGGTTGAGTAAGTGCCCGCAGGAGTCTGTAGGAATCCGTGGGATTCTGTAAGGTTCTGGAGGGTTCTGCAGGGTTCCGTAGGGGCCCGTAGAGGCTGGTAAAGTTCCCTAGGGCCCTGTACCGTTCCGTAACTGCCTGCAAGGGTCTTTAGGCTTCCGTAGGGGCTGGTAGGGTTCCATAAAGTTCCGTGGGTTCCTGCAGAGTTCTGCAAGTGCCCGCAAGGGCCTGTAGGGGCCCACAGTGTTCCTGCCAGGTTCCGTAGAGTTCCGTAGGGGCCATATTTTTCTGTAGTGGCTGGTAGTATTCTGTAGGGGTCTGTAGGGTTCCGTAGGCACCTGCAGTGTTCTGTAGGAGCCCATAGGGTTTTAGTGAGGTTCCGTTGTGTTGCTAAGGGTCTTGTAGAGTGCTGTCGGGTCCTGGAGTATTCTGTAGGGTTCCAGAGGGCCTCGTAGGGTTCCATCGAAATCTATAGGGTTCCCTAGGGGCCCATAGAGTCCCGTAGATTTCCGTAGGGACCTGTAGGGTTGTGTAAGTGCCCGCAGAAGTCTGTAGGAGTCTGTGGGATTCTGTAAGGTTCCGGAGGGTTCTGCAGGGTTCCGTAGGGGCCCGTAGAGTTCCGTAGTGGCTGGTAAAGTTCCGTAGGGCCCTGTGGGGTTCTGTATGGACCTGTAGGGTTCCGTAGGGGCCTGCAGGGTTCCGTAAGTGCCCGCAGGTGTCTGTAGGGTTCCGTAGGGGTCTGTAGGGTTCCGTAGGCACCTGCAGTGTTCTGTAGGAGCCCATAGGGTTTTAGTGAGGTTCCGTTGTGTTGCTAAGGGTCTTGTAGAGTGCTGTCGGGTCCTGGAGTATTCTGTAGGGTTCCAGAGGGCCTCATAGGGTTCCATCGAAATCTATAGGGTTCCCTAGGGGCCCGTAGAGTCCCATAGATTTCCGTAGGGGCCTGTAGGGTTGTGTAAGTGCCCGCAGGGGTTGGTAGGAGCTTGTAGGGTGCCATATGTTTCCGGAGGGTTGTGTAGGGTTCCGTAGGGGCCTGTGGTGTTCCCTAGGGGCCTGTAGAGTCTCGTAGAGTTCCGTAGGGTCCTGTAGGTTTCCATAAGCGCCCGCAGAGGTCTGAAGGGGCCCGTACTGTTCCGTAAGGCTCCATAGGGCTCCGTAGAGCTTTGTAGGTTCCCTAGAGGCCTCTGGAGTACCGCAGGAGCCAGTAGTGTTCTGTAGGGACCCGTAGGGTTCCTTCCATAGGAGCCAGTAGTGTTCCGTAGGGTCCTCTAGGGTTGAGTAAGTGCCCGCAGGAGTCTGTAGGAATCCGTGGGATTCTGTAAGGTTCTGGAGGGTTCTGCAGGGTTCCGTAGGGGCCCGTAGAGTTCCGTAGTGGCTGGTAAAGTTCCCTAGGGCCCTGTACCGTTCCGTAACTGCCTGCAAGGGTCTTTAGGCTTCCGTAGGGGCTGGTAGGGTTCCATAAAGTTCCGTGGGTTCCTGCAGAGTTCTGCAAGTGCCCGCAAGGGCCTGTAGGGGCCCACAGTGTTTCTGCCAGGTTCCGTAGAGTTCCGTAGGGGCCATATTTTTCTGTAGTGGCTGGTAGTATTCTGTAGGGGTCTCTGGGTTTCCGTAGGCGCCTACAGTGTTCTGTAGGAGCCCATAGGGTTTTAGTGAGGTTCCGTTGTGTTGCTAAGGGTCTTGTAGAGTGCTGTCGGGTCCTGGAGTATTCTGTAGGGTTCCAGAGGGGCTCGTAGGGTTCCATCGAAATCTATAGGGTTCCCTAGGGGCCCATAGAGTCCCGTAGATTTCCGTAGGGACCTGTAGGGTTGTGTAAGTGCCCGCAGAAGTCTGTAGGAGTCTGTGGGATTCTGTAAGGTTCCGGAGGGTTCTGCAGGGTTCCGTAGGGGCCCGTAGAGTTCCGTAGTGGCTGGTAAAGTTCCGTAGGGCCCTGTGGGGTTCTGTATGGACCTGTAGGGTTCCGTAGGGGCCTGCAGGGTTCTGTAAGTGCCCGTAGGTGTCTGTACGGGTCTGTAGGGTTCCGTAGGCACCTGCAGTATTCTGTAGGAGCCCATAGGGTTTTAGTGAGGTTCCGTTGTGTTGCTAAGGGTCTTGTAGAGTGCTGTCGGGTCCTGGAGTATTCTGTAGGGTTCCAGAGGGGCTGGTAGGGTTCCGTCGCAATCTGAAGGGTTCCCTAGGGGCCCGTAGAGTCCCATAGATTTCTGTAGGGGCCTGTAGGGTTGTGTAAGTGCCCGCAGGGGTTGGTAGGAGCTTGTAGGGTGCCATATGTTTCCGGAGGGTTGTGTAGGGTTCCGTAGGGGCCTGTGGTGTTTCCTAGGGGCCTGTAGAGTCTCGTACAGTTCCGTAGAGTCCTGTAGGTTTCCATAAGCGCCCGCAGAGGTCTGAAGGGGCCCGTACTGTTCCGTAAGGATCCATAGGGCTCCGTAGAGCTTTGTAGGTTCCCTAGAGGCCTCTGGAGTACCGCAGGAGCCAGTAGTGTTCTGTAGGGGCCCGTAGGGTTCCTTCCATAGGAGCCGGCAGTGTTCCGTAGGGTCCTCTAGGGTTGAGTAAGTGCCCGCAGGAGTCTGTAGGAATCCGTGGGATTCTGTAAGGTTCTGGAGGGTTCTGCAGGGTTCCGTAGGGGCCCGTAGAGTTCCATAGTGGCTGGTAAAGTTCCCTAGGGCCCTGTACCGTTCCGTAACTGCCTGCAAGGGTCTTTAGGCTTCCGTAGGGGCTGGTAGGGTTCCATAAAGTTCCGTGGGTTCCTGCAGAGTTCTGCAAGTGCCCGCAAGGGCCTGTAGGGGCCCACAGTGTTTCTGCCAGGTTCCGTAGAGTTCCGTAGGGGCCATATTTTTCTGTAGTGGCTGGTAGTATTCTGTAGGGGTCTGTAGGGTTCCGTAGGCACCTGCAGTGTTCTGTAGGAGCCCATAGGGTTTTAGTGAGGTTCCGTTGTGTTGCTAAGGGTCTTGTAGAGTGCTGTCGGGTCCTGGAGTATTCTGTAGGGTTCCAGAGGGCCTCGTAGGGTTCCATCGAAATCTATAGGGTTCCCTAGGGGCCCATAGAGTCCCGTAGATTTCCGTAGGGACCTGTAGGGTTGTGTAAGTGCCCGCAGAAGTCTGTAGGAGTCTGTGGGATTCTGTAAGGTTCCGGAGGGTTCTGCAGGGTTCCGTAGGGGCCCGTAGAGTTCCGTAGTGGCTGGTAAAGTTCCGTAGGGCCCTGTGGGGTTCTGTATGGACCTGTAGGGTTCCGTAGGGGCCTGCAGGGTTCCGTAGGCACCTGCAGTGTTCTGTAGGAGCCCATAGGGTTTTAGTGAGGTTCCGTTGTGTTGCTAAGGGTCTTGTAGAGTGCTGTCGGGTCCTGGAGTATTCTGTAGGGTTCCAGAGGGGCTCGTAGGGTTCCGTCGCAATCTGAAGGGTTCCCTAGGGGCCCGTAGAGTCCCATAGATTTCTGTAGGGGCCTGTAGGGTTGTGCAAGTGCCCGCAGGGGTTGGTAGGAGCTTGTAGGGTGCCATATGTTTCCGGAGGGTTGTGTAGGGTTCCGTAGGGGCCTGTGGTGTTTCCTAGGGGCCTGTAGAGTCTCGTACAGTTCCGTAGAGTCCTGTAGGTTTCCATAAGAGCCCGCAGAGGTCTGAAGGGGCCCGTACTGTTCCGTAAGGATCCATAGGGCTCCGTAGAGCTTTGTAGGTTCCCTAGAGGCCTCTGGAGTACCGCAGGAGCCAGTAGTGTTCTGTAGGGGCCCGTAGGGTTCCTTCCATAGGAGCCGGCAGTGTTCCGTAGGGTCCTCTAGGGTTGAGTAAGTGCCCGCAGGAGTCTGTAGGAATCCGTGGGATTCTGTAAGGTTCTGGAGGGTTCTGCAGGGTTCCGTAGGGGCCCGTAGAGGCTGGTAAAGTTCCCTAGGGCCCTGTACCGTTCCGTAACTGCCTGCAAGGGTCTTTAGGCTTCCGTAGGGGCTGGTAGGGTTCCATAAAGTTCCGTGGGTTCCTGCAGAGTTCTGCAAGTGCCCGCAAGGGCCTGTAGGGGCCCACAGTGTTCCTGCCAGGTTCCGTAGAGTTCCGTAGGGGCCATATTTTTCTGTAGTGGCTGGTAGTATTCTGTAGGGGTCTGTAGGGTTCCGTAGGCACCTGCAGTGTTCTGTAGGAGCCCATAGGGTTTTAGTGAGGTTCCGTTGTGTTGCTAAGGGTCTTGTAGAGTGCTGTCGGGTCCTGGAGTATTCTGTAGGGTTCCAGAGGGCCTCGTAGGGTTCCATCGAAATCTATAGGGTTCCCTAGGGGCCCATAGAGTCCCGTAGATTTCCGTAGGGACCTGTAGGGTTGTGTAAGTGCCCGCAGAAGTCTGTAGGAGTCTGTGGGATTCTGTAAGGTTCCGGAGGGTTCTGCAGGGTTCCGTAGGGGCCCGTAGAGTTCCGTAGTGGCTGGTAAAGTTCCGTAGGGCCCTGTGGGGTTCTGTATGGACCTGTAGGGTTCCGTAGGGGCCTGCAGGGTTCCGTAAGTGCCCGCAGGTGTCTGTAGGGTTCCGTAGGGGTCTGTAGGGTTCCGTAGGCACCTGCAGTGTTCTGTAGGAGCCCATAGGGTTTTAGTGAGGTTCCGTTGTGTTGCTAAGGGTCTTGTAGAGTGCTGTCGGGTCCTGGAGTATTCTGTAGGGTTCCAGAGGGCCTCATAGGGTTCCATCGAAATCTATAGGGTTCCCTAGGGGCCCGTAGAGTCCCATAGATTTCCGTAGGGGCCTGTAGGGTTGTGTAAGTGCCCGCAGGGGTTGGTAGGAGCTTGTAGGGTGCCATATGTTTCCGGAGGGTTGTGTAGGGTTCCGTAGGGGCCTGTGGTGTTCCCTAGGGGCCTGTAGAGTCTCGTACAGTTCCGTAGGGTCCTGTAGGTTTCCATAAGCGCCCGCAGAGGTCTGAAGGGGCCCGTACTGTTCCGTAAGGCTCCATAGGGCTCCGTAGAGCTTTGTAGGTTCCCTAGAGGCCTCTGGAGTACCGCAGGAGCCAGTAGTGTTCTGTAGGGACCCGTAGGGTTCCTTCCATAGGAGCCAGTAGTGTTCCGTAGGGTCCTCTAGGGTTGAGTAAGTGCCCGCAGGAGTCTGTAGGAATCCGTGGGATTCTGTAAGGTTCTGGAGGGTTCTGCAGGGTTCCGTAGGGGCCCGTAGAGTTCCGTAGTGGCTGGTAAAGTTCCCTAGGGCCCTGTACCGTTCCGTAACTGCCTGCAAGGGTCTTTAGGCTTCCGTAGGGGCTGGTAGGGTTCCATAAAGTTCCGTGGGTTCCTGCAGAGTTCTGCAAGTGCCCGCAAGGGCCTGTAGGGGCCCACAGTGTTTCTGCCAGGTTCCGTAGAGTTCCGTAGGGGCCATATTTTTCTGTAGTGGCTGGTAGTATTCTGTAGGGGTCTCTGGGTTTCCGTAGGCGCCTACAGTGTTCTGTAGGAGCCCATAGGGTTTTAGTGAGGTTCCGTTGTGTTGCTAAGGGTCTTGTAGAGTGCTGTCGGGTCCTGGAGTATTCTGTAGGGTTCCAGAGGGGCTCGTAGGGTTCCATCGAAATCTATAGGGTTCCCTAGGGGCCCATAGAGTCCCGTAGATTTCCGTAGGGACCTGTAGGGTTGTGTAAGTGCCCGCAGAAGTCTGTAGGAGTCTGTGGGATTCTGTAAGGTTCCGGAGGGTTCTGCAGGGTTCCGTAGGGGCCCGTAGAGTTCCGTAGTGGCTGGTAAAGTTCCGTAGGGCCCTGTGGGGTTCTGTATGGACCTGTAGGGTTCCGTAGGGGCCTGCAGGGTTCTGTAAGTGCCCGTAGGTGTCTGTACGGGTCTGTAGGGTTCCGTAGGCACCTGCAGTATTCTGTAGGAGCCCATAGGGTTTTAGTGAGGTTCCGTTGTGTTGCTAAGGGTCTTGTAGAGTGCTGTCGGGTCCTGGAGTATTCTGTAGGGTTCCAGAGGGGCTGGTAGGGTTCCGTCGCAATCTGAAGGGTTCCCTAGGGGCCCGTAGAGTCCCATAGATTTCTGTAGGGGCCTGTAGGGTTGTGTAAGTGCCCGCAGGGGTTGGTAGGAGCTTGTAGGGTGCCATATGTTTCCGGAGGGTTGTGTAGGGTTCCGTAGGGGCCTGTGGTGTTTCCTAGGGGCCTGTAGAGTCTCGTACAGTTCCGTAGAGTCCTGTAGGTTTCCATAAGCGCCCGCAGAGGTCTGAAGGGGCCCGTACTGTTCCGTAAGGATCCATAGGGCTCCGTAGAGCTTTGTAGGTTCCCTAGAGGCCTCTGGAGTACCGCAGGAGCCAGTAGTGTTCTGTAGGGGCCCGTAGGGTTCCTTCCATAGGAGCCGGCAGTGTTCCGTAGGGTCCTCTAGGGTTGAGTAAGTGCCCGCAGGAGTCTGTAGGAATCCGTGGGATTCTGTAAGGTTCTGGAGGGTTCTGCAGGGTTCCGTAGGGGCCCGTAGAGTTCCGTAGTGGCTGGTAAAGTTCCCTAGGGCCCTGTACCGTTCCGTAACTGCCTGCAAGGGTCTTTAGGCTTCCGTAGGGGCTGGTAGGGTTCCATAAAGTTCCGTGGGTTCCTGCAGAGTTCTGCAAGTGCCCGCAAGGGCCTGTAGGGGCCCACAGTGTTTCTGCCAGGTTCCGTAGAGTTCCGTAGGGGCCATATTTTTCTGTAGTGGCTGGTAGTATTCTGTAGGGGTCTCTGGGTTTCCGTAGGCGCCTACAGTGTTCTGTAGGAGCCCATAGGGTTTTAGTGAGGTTCCGTTGTGTTGCTAAGGGTCTTGTAGAGTGCTGTCGGGTCCTGGAGTATTCTGTAGGGTTCCAGAGGGGCTCGTAGGGTTCCATCGAAATCTATAGGGTTCCCTAGGGGCCCATAGAGTCCCGTAGATTTCCGTAGGGACCTGTAGGGTTGTGTAAGTGCCCGCAGAAGTCTGTAGGAGTCTGTGGGATTCTGTAAGGTTCCGGAGGGTTCTGCAGGGTTCCGTAGGGGCCCGTAGAGTTCCGTAGTGGCTGGTAAAGTTCCGTAGGGCCCTGTGGGGTTCTGTATGGACCTGTAGGGTTCCGTAGGGGCCTGCAGGGTTCTGTAAGTGCCCGTAGGTGTCTGTACGGGTCTGTAGGGTTCCGTAGGCACCTGCAGTATTCTGTAGGAGCCCATAGGGTTTTAGTGAGGTTCCGTTGTGTTGCTAAGGGTCTTGTAGAGTGCTGTCGGGTCCTGGAGTATTCTGTAGGGTTCCAGAGGGGCTGGTAGGGTTCCGTCGGAATCTGAAGGGTTCCCTAGGGGCCCGTAGAGTCCCATAGATTTCTGTAGGGGCCTGTAGGGTTGTGTAAGTGCCCGCAGGGGTTGGTAGGAGCTTGTAGGGTGCCATATGTTTCCGGAGGGTTGTGTAGGGTTCCGTAGGGGCCTGTGGTGTTTCCTAGGGGCCTGTAGAGTCTCGTACAGTTCCGTAGAGTCCTGTAGGTTTCCATAAGCGCCCGCAGAGGTCTGAAGGGGCCCGTACTGTTCCGTAAGGATCCATAGGGCTCCGTAGAGCTTTGTAGGTTCCCTAGAGGCCTCTGGAGTACCGCAGGAGCCAGTAGTGTTCTGTAGGGGCCCGTAGGGTTCCTTCCATAGGAGCCGGCAGTGTTCCGTAGGGTCCTCTAGGGTTGAGTAAGTGCCCGCAGGAGTCTGTAGGAATCCGTGGGATTCTGTAAGGTTCTGGAGGGTTCTGCAGGGTTCCGTAGGGGCCCGTAGAGTTCCGTAGTGGCTGGTAAAGTTCCCTAGGGCCCTGTACCGTTCCGTAACTGCCTGCAAGGGTCTTTAGGCTTCCGTAGGGGCTGGTAGGGTTCCATAAAGTTCCGTGGGTTCCTGCAGAGTTCTGCAAGTGCCCGCAAGGGCCTGTAGGGGCCCACAGTGTTTCTGCCAGGTTCCGTAGAGTTCCGTAGGGGCCATATTTTTCTGTAGTGGCTGGTAGTATTCTGTAGGGGTCTGTAGGGTTCCGTAGGCACCTGCAGTGTTCTGTAGGAGCCCATAGGGTTTTAGTGAGGTTCCGTTGTGTTGCTAAGGGTCTTGTAGAGTGCTGTCGGGTCCTGGAGTATTCTGTAGGGTTCCAGAGGGCCTCGTAGGGTTCCATCGAAATCTATAGGGTTCCCTAGGGGCCCATAGAGTCCCGTAGATTTCCGTAGGGACCTGTAGGGTTGTGTAAGTGCCCGCAGAAGTCTGTAGGAGTCTGTGGGATTCTGTAAGGTTCCGGAGGGTTCTGCAGGGTTCCGTAGGGGCCCGTAGAGTTCCGTAGTGGCTGGTAAAGTTCCGTAGGGCCCTGTGGGGTTCTGTATGGACCTGTAGGGTTCCGTAGGGGCCTGCAGGGTTCCGTAAGTGCCCGCAGGTGTCTGTAGGGTTCCGTAGGGGTCTGTAGGGTTCCGTAGGCACCTGCAGTGTTCTGTAGGAGCCCATAGGGTTTTAGTGAGGTTCCGTTGTGTTGCTAAGGGTCTTGTAGAGTGCTGTCGGGTCCTGGAGTATTCTGTAGGGTTCCAGAGGGCCTCATAGGGTTCCATCGAAATCTATAGGGTTCCCTAGGGGCCCATAGAGTCCCGTAGATTTCCGTAGGGACCTGTAGGGTTGTGTAAGTGCCCGCAGAAGTCTGTAGGAGTCTGTGGGATTCTGTAAGGTTCCGGAGGGTTCTGCAGGGTTCCGTAGGGGCCCGTAGAGTTCCGTAGTGGCTGGTAAAGTTCCGTAGGGCCCTGTGGGGTTCTGTATGGACCTGTAGGGTTCCGTAGGGGCCTGCAGTGTTCTGTAAGTGCCCGTAGGTGTCTGTACGGGTCTGTAGGGTTCCGTAGGCACCTGCAGTATTCTGTAGGAGCCCATAGGGTTTTAGTGAGGTTCCGTTGTGTTGCTAAGGGTCTTGTAGAGTGCTGTCGGGTCCTGGAGTATTCTGTAGGGTTCCAGAGAGGCTGGTAGGGTTCCGTCGAAATCTGAAGGGTTCCCTAGGGGCCCGTAGAGTCCCATAGATTTCTGTAGGGGCCTGTAGGGTTGTGTAAGTGCCCGCAGGGGTTGGTAGGAGCTTGTAGGGTGCCATATGTTTCCGGAGGGTTGTGTAGGGTTCCGTAGGGGCCTGTGGTGTTCCCTAGGGGCCTGTAGAGTCTCGTACAGTTCCGTAGGGTCCTGTAGGTTTCCATAAGCGCCCGCAGAGGTCTGAAGGGGCCCGTACTGTTCCGTAAGGATCCATAGGGCTCCGTAGAGCTTTGTAGGTTCCCTAGAGGCCTCTGGAGTACCGCAGGAGCCAGTAGTGTTCTGTAGGGGCCCGTAGGGTTCCTTCCATAGGAGCCAGTAGTGTTCCGTAGGGTCCTCTAGGGTTGAGTAAGTGCCCGCAGGAGTCTGTAGGAATCCGTGGGATTCTGTAAGGTTCTGGAGGGTTCTGCAGGGTTCCGTAGGGGCCCGTAGAGTTCCGTAGTGGCTGGTAAAGTTCCCTAGGGCCCTGTACCGTTCCGTAACTGCCTGCAAGGGTCTTTAGGCTTCCGTAGGGGCTGGTAGGGTTCCATAAAGTTCCGTGGGTTCCTGCAGAGTTCTGCAAGTGCCCGCAAGGGCCTGTAGGGGCCCACAGTGTTTCTGCCAGGTTCCGTAGAGTTCCGTAGGGGCCATATTTTTCTGTAGTGGCTGGTAGTATTCTGTAGGGGTCTGTGGGTTTCCGTAGGCGCCTACAGTGTTCTGTAGGAGCCCATAGGGTTTTAGTGAGGTTCCGTTGTGTTGCTAAGGGTCTTGTAGAGTGCTGTCGGGTCCTGGAGTATTCTGTAGGGTTCCAGAGGGGCTCGTAGGGTTCCATCGAAATCTATAGGGTTCCCTAGGGGCCCATAGAGTCCCGTAGATTTCCGTAGGGACCTGTAGGGTTGTGTAAGTGCCCGCAGAAGTCTGTAGGAGTCTGTGGGATTCTGTAAGGTTCCGGAGGGTTCTGCAGGGTTCCGTAGGGGCCCGTAGAGTTCCGTAGTGGCTGGTAAAGTTCCGTAGGGCCCTGTGGGGTTCTGTATGGACCTGTAGGGTTCCGTAGGGGCCTGCAGGGTTCTGTAAGTGCCCGTAGGTGTCTGTACGGGTCTGTAGGGTTCCGTAGGCACCTGCAGTATTCTGTAGGAGCCCATAGGGTTTTAGTGAGGTTCCGTTGTGTTGCTAAGGGTCTTGTAGAGTGCTGTCGGGTCCTGGAGTATTCTGTAGGGTTCCAGAGGGGCTGGTAGGGTTCCGTCGGAATCTGAAGGGTTCCCTAGGGGCCCGTAGAGTCCCATAGATTTCTGTAGGGGCCTGTAGGGTTGTGTAAGTGCCCGCAGGGGTTGGTAGGAGCTTGTAGGGTGCCATATGTTTCCGGAGGGTTGTGTAGGGTTCCGTAGGGGCCTGTGGTGTTTCCTAGGGGCCTGTAGAGTCTCGTACAGTTCCGTAGAGTCCTGTAGGTTTCCATAAGCGCCCGCAGAGGTCTGAAGGGGCCCGTACTGTTCCGTAAGGATCCATAGGGCTCCGTAGAGCTTTGTAGGTTCCCTAGAGGCCTCTGGAGTACCGCAGGAGCCAGTAGTGTTCTGTAGGGGCCCGTAGGGTTCCTTCCATAGGAGCCGGCAGTGTTCCGTAGGGTCCTCTAGGGTTGAGTAAGTGCCCGCAGGAGTCTGTAGGAATCCGTGGGATTCTGTAAGGTTCTGGAGGGTTCTGCAGGGTTCCGTAGGGGCCCGTAGAGGCTGGTAAAGTTCCCTAGGGCCCTGTACCGTTCCGTAACTGCCTGCAAGGGTCTTTAGGCTTCCGTAGGGGCTGGTAGGGTTCCATAAAGTTCCGTGGGTTCCTGCAGAGTTCTGCAAGTGCCCGCAAGGGCCTGTAGGGGCCCACAGTGTTTCTGCCAGGTTCCGTAGAGTTCCGTAGGGGCCATATTTTTCTGTAGTGGCTGGTAGTATTCTGTAGGGGTCTGTAGGGTTCCGTAGGCACCTGCAGTGTTCTGTAGGAGCCCATAGGGTTTTAGTGAGGTTCCGTTGTGTTGCTAAGGGTCTTGTAGAGTGCTGTCGGGTCCTGGAGTATTCTGTAGGGTTCCAGAGGGCCTCATAGGGTTCCATCGAAATCTATAGGGTTCCCAAGGGGCCCATAGAGTCCCGTAGATTTCCGTAGGGACCTGTAGGGTTGTGTAAGTGCTCGCAGGGGTTGGTAGGAGCTTGTAGGGTTCCATAAGTTTCCAGAGGGTTGTGTAGGGTTCCGTAGGGGCCTGTGGTGTTCCCTAGGGGCCTGTAGAGTCTCGTACGGTTCCGTAGGGGCCTGTGGTGTTCCCTAGGGGCCTGTAGAGTCTCGTACAGTTCCGTAGGGTCCTGTAGGTTTCCATAAGTGCCCGCAGAGGACTGAAGGGGCCCGTACTGTTCCGTAAGGATCCATAGGGCTCCGTAGAGCTTCGTAGGTTCCCTAGAGGCCTCTGGAGTACCGCAGGAGCCAGTAGTGTTCTGTAGGGGCCCGTAGGATTCCTTCCATAGGGGCTGGCAGTGTTCCGTAGGGGCCTGTAGGGTTGTTTAAGTGCCCGCAGAAGTCTGTAGGAGTCTGTGGGATTCTGTAAGGTTCTGGAGGGTTCTGCAGGGTTCCGTAGGGGCCCGTAGAGTTCCGTAGTGGCTGGTAAAGTTCCGTAGGGCCCTGTGGGGTTCTGTATGGACCTGTAGGCTTCCGTAGGGGCCTGCAGTGTTCTGTAAGTGCCCGTAGGTGTCTGTACGGGTCTGTAGGTTTCCGTAGGCGCCTACAGTGTTCTGTAGGAACCCATAGGGTTTTAGTGAGGTTCCGTTGTGTTGCTAAGGGTCTTGTAGAGTGCTGTCGGGTCCTGGAGTATTCTGTAGGGTTCCAGAGGGGCTCGTAGGGTTCCATCGAAATCTATAGGGTTCCCTAGGGGCCCATAGAGTCCCGTAGATTTCCGTAGGGACCTGTAGGGTTGTGTAAGTGCCCGCAGAAGTCTGTAGGAGTCTGTGGGATTCTGTAAGGTTCCGGAGGGTTCTGCAGGGTTCCGTAGGGGCCCGTAGAGTTCCGTAGTGGCTGGTAAAGTTCCGTAGGGCCCTGTGGGGTTCTGTATGGACCTGTAGGGTTCCGTAGGGGCCTGCAGTGTTCTGTAAGTGCCCGTAGGTGTCTGTACGGGTCTGTAGGGTTCCGTAGGCACCTGCAGTATTCTGTAGGAGCCCATAGGGTTTTAGTGAGGTTCCGTTGTGTTGCTAAGGGTCTTGTAGAGTGCTGTCGGGTCCTGGAGTATTCTGTAGGGTTCCAGAGAGGCTGGTAGGGTTCCGTCGAAATCTGAAGGGTTCCCTAGGGGCCCGTAGAGTCCCATAGATTTCTGTAGGGGCCTGTAGGGTTGTGTAAGTGCCCGCAGGGGTTGGTAGGAGCTTGTAGGGTGCCATATGTTTCCGGAGGGTTGTGTAGGGTTCCGTAGGGGCCTGTGGTGTTCCCTAGGGGCCTGTAGAGTCTCGTACAGTTCCGTAGGGTCCTGTAGGTTTCCATAAGCGCCCGCAGAGGTCTGAAGGGGCCCGTACTGTTCCGTAAGGATCCATAGGGCTCCGTAGAGCTTTGTAGGTTCCCTAGAGGCCTCTGGAGTACCGCAGGAGCCAGTAGTGTTCTGTAGGGGCCCGTAGGGTTCCTTCCATAGGAGCTGGCAGTGTTCCGTAGGGTCCTCTAGGGTTGAGTAAGTGCCCGCAGGAGTCTGTAGGAATCCGTGGGATTCTGTAAGGTTCTGGAGGGTTCTGCAGGGTTCCGTAGGGGCCCGTAGAGTTCCGTAGTGGCTGGTAAAGTTCCCTAGGGCCCTGTACCGTTCCGTAACTGCCTGCAAGGGTCTTTAGGCTTCCGTAGGGGCTGGTAGGGTTCCATAAAGTTCCGTGGGTTCCTGCAGAGTTCTGCAAGTGCCCGCAAGGGCCTGTAGGGGCCCACAGTGTTTCTGCCAGGTTCCGTAGAGTTCCGTAGGGGCCATATTTTTCTGTAGTGGCTGGTAGTATTCTGTAGGGGTCTGTGGGTTTCCGTAGGCGCCTACAGTGTTCTGTAG
Source organism: Numenius arquata (assembly GCF_964106895.1). Classification (NCBI taxonomy): domain Eukaryota; kingdom Metazoa; phylum Chordata; class Aves; order Charadriiformes; family Scolopacidae; genus Numenius; species Numenius arquata. Next base: position 52,165 of record NW_027415151.1, read on the forward strand.
GAGCCCATAGGGTTTTAGTGAGGTTCCGTTGTGTTGCTAAGGGTCTTGTAGAGTGCTGTCGGGTCCTGGAGTATTCTGTAGGGTTCCAGAGGGGCTGGTAGGGTTCCATCGAAATCTATAGGGTTCCCTAGGGGCCCATAGAGTCCCGTAGATTTCCGTAGGGACCTGTAGGGTTGTGTAAGTGCCCGCAGAAGTCTGTAGGAGTCTGTGGGATTCTGTAAGGTTCCGGAGGGTTCTGCAGGGTTCCGTAGGGGCCCGTAGAGTTCCGTAGTGGCTGGTAAAGTTCCGTAGGGCCCTGTGGGGTTCTGTATGGACCTGTAGGGTTCCGTAGGGGCCTGCAGGGTTCTGTAAGTGCCCGTAGGTGTCTGTACGGGTCTGTAGGGTTCCGTAGGCACCTGCAGTATTCTGTAGGAGCCCATAGGGTTTTAGTGAGGTTCCGTTGTGTTGCTAAGGGTCTTGTAGAGTGCTGTCGGGTCCTGGAGTATTCTGTAGGGTTCCAGAGGGGCTGGTAGGGTTCCGTCGGAATCTGAAGGGTTCCCTAGGGGCCCGTAGAGTCCCATAGATTTCTGTAGGGACCTGTAGGGTTGTGTAAGTGCCCGCAGGGGTTGGTAGGAGCTTGTAGGGTGCCATATGTTTCCGGAGGGTTGTGTAGGGTTCCGTAGGGGCCTGTGGTGTTTCCTAGGGGCCTGTAGAGTCTCGTACAGTTCCGTAGAGTCCTGTAGGTTTCCATAAGCGCCCGCAGAGGTCTGAAGGGGCCCGTACTGTTCCGTAAGGATCCATAGGGCTCCGTAGAGCTTTGTAGGTTCCCTAGAGGCCTCTGGAGTACCGCAGGAGCCAGTAGTGTTCTGTAGGGGCCCGTAGGGTTCCTTCCATAGGAGCCGGCAGTGTTCCGTAGGGTCCTCTAGGGTTGAGTAAGTGCCCGCAGGAGTCTGTAGGAATCCGTGGGATTCTGTAAGGTTCTGGAGGGTTCTGCAGGGTTCCGTAGGGGCCCGTAGAGGCTGGTAAAGTTCCCTAGGGCCCTGTACCGTTCCGTAACTGCCTGCAAGGGTCTTTAGGCTTCCGTAGGGGCTGGTAGGGTTCCATAAAGTTCCGTGGGTTCCTGCAGAGTTCTGCAAGTGCCCGCAAGGGCCTGTAGGGGCCCACAGTGTTTCTGCCAGGTTCCGTAGAGTTCCGTAGGGGCCATATTTTTCTGTAGTGGCTGGTAGTATTCTGTAGGGGTCTGTAGGGTTCCGTAGGCACCTGCAGTGTTCTGTAGGAGCCCATAGGGTTTTAGTGAGGTTCCGTTGTGTTGCTAAGGGTCTTGTAGAGTGCTGTCGGGTCCTGGAGTATTCTGTAGGGTTCCAGAGGGGCTCGTAGGGTTCCATCGAAATCTATAGGGTTCCCTAGGGGCCCATAGAGTCCCGTAGATTTCCGTAGGGACCTGTAGGGTTGTGTAAGTGCCCGCAGAAGTCTGTAGGAGTCTGTGGGATTCTGTAAGGTTCCGGAGGGTTCTGCAGGGTTCCGTAGGGGCCCGTAGAGTTCCGTAGTGGCTGGTAAAGTTCCGTAGGGCCCTGTGGGGTTCTGTATGGACCTGTAGGGTTCCGTAGGGGCCTGCAGGGTTCCGTAGGCACCTGCAGTGTTCTGTAGGAGCCCATAGGGTTTTAGTGAGGTTCCGTTGTGTTGCTAAGGGTCTTGTAGAGTGCTGTCGGGTCCTGGAGTATTCTGTAGGGTTCCAGAGGGCCTCATAGGGTTCCATCGAAATCTATAGGGTTCCCTAGGGGCCCATAGAGTCCCGTAGATTTCCGTAGGGACCTGTAGGGTTGTGTAAGTGCTCGCAGGGGTTGGTAGGAGCTTGTAGGGTTCCATAAGTTTCCAGAGGGTTGTGTAGGGTTCCGTAGGGGCCTGTGGTGTTCCCTAGGGGCCTGTAGAGTCTCGTACGGTTCCGTAGGGGCCTGTGGTGTTCCCTAGGGGCCTGTAGAGTCTCGTACAGTTCCGTAGGGTCCTGTAGGTTTCCATAAGTGCCCGCAGAGGTCTGAAGGGGCCCGTACTGTTCCGTAAGGATCCATAGGGCTCCGTAGAGCTTCGTAGGTTCCCTAGAGGCCTCTGGAGTACCGCAGGAGCCAGTAGTGTTCTGTAGGGGCCCGTAGGGTTCCTTCCATAGGGGCTGGCAGTGTTCCGTAGGGGCCTGTAGGGTTGTTTAAGTGCCCGCAGAAGTCTGTAGGAGTCTGTGGGATTCTGTAAGGTTCCGGAGGGTTCTGCGGGGTTCCGTAGGGGCCCGTAGAGTTCCGTAGTGGCTGGTAAAGTTCCGTAGGGCCCTGTGGGGTTCTGTATGGACCTGTAGGGTTCCGTAGGGGCCTGCAGGGTTCTGTAAGTGCCCGTAGGTGTCTGTACGGGTCTGTAGGGTTCCGTAGGCACCTGCAGTATTCTGTAGGAGCCCATAGGGTTTTAGTGAGGTTCCGTTGTGTTGCTAAGGGTCTTGTAGAGTGCTGTCGGGTCCTGGAGTATTCTGTAGGGTTCCAGAGGGGCTGGTAGGGTTCCGTCGAAATCTGAAGGGTTCCCTAGGGGCCCGTAGAGTCCCATAGATTTCTGTAGGGGCCTGTAGGGTTGTGTAAGTGCCCGCAGGGGTTGGTAGGAGCTTGTAGGGTGCCATATGTTTCCGGAGGGTTGTGTAGGGTTCCGTAGGGGCCTGTGGTGTTCCCTAGGGGCCTGTAGAGTCTCGTAGAGTTCCGTAGGGTCCTGTAGGTTTCCATAAGCGCCCGCAGAGGTCTGAAGGGGCCCGTACTGTTCCGTAAGGATCCATAGGGCTCCGTAGAGCTTTGTAGGTTCCCTAGAGGCCTCTGGAGTACCGCAGGAGCCAGTAGTGTTCTGTAGGGGCCCGTAGGGTTCCTTCCATAGGAGCTGGCAGTGTTCCGTAGGGTCCTCTAGGGTTGAGTAAGTGCCCGCAGGAGTCTGTAGGAATCCGTGGGATTCTGTAAGGTTCTGGAGGGTTCTGCAGGGTTCCGTAGGGGCCCGTAGAGGCTGGTAAAGTTCCCTAGGGCCCTGTACCGTTCCGTAACTGCCTGCAAGGGTCTTTAGGCTTCCGTAGGGGCTGGTAGGGTTCCATAAAGTTCCGTGGGTTCCTGCAGAGTTCTGCAAGTGCCCGCAAGGGCCTGTAGGGGCCCACAGTGTTTCTGCCAGGTTCCGTAGAGTTCCGTAGGGGCCATATTTTTCTGTAGTGGCTGGTAGTATTCTGTAGGGGTCTGTAGGTTTCCGTAGGCGCCTACAGTGTTCTGTAGGAGCCCATAGGGTTTTAGTGAGGTTCCGTTGTGTTGCTAAGGGTCTTGTAGAGTGCTGTCGGGTCCTGGAGTATTCTGTAGGGTTCCAGAGGGGCTCGTAGGGTTCCATCGAAATCTATAGGGTTCCCTAGGGGCCCATAGAGTCCCGTAGATTTCCGTAGGGACCTGTAGGGTTGTGTAAGTGCTCGCAGGGGTTGGTAGGAGCTTGTAGGGTTCCATAAGTTTCCAGAGGGTTGTGTAGGGTTCCGTAGGGGCCTGTGGTGTTCCCTAGGGGCCTGTAGAGTCTCGTACGGTTCCGTAGGGGCCTGTGGTGTTCCCTAGGGGCCTGTAGATTCTCGTACAGTTCCCTAGGGTCCTGTAGGTTTCCATAAGTGCCCGCAGAGGTCTGAAGGGGCCCGTACTGTTCCGTAAGGATCCATAGGGCTCCGTAGAGCTTCGTAGGTTCCCTAGAGGCCTCTGGAGTACCGCAGGAGCCAGTAGTGTTCTGTAGGGGCCCGTAGGGTTCCTTCCATAGGGGCTGGCAGTGTTCCGTAGGGGCCTGTAGGGTTGTTTAAGTGCCCGCAGAAGTCTGTAGGAGTCTGTGGGATTCTGTAAGGTTCCGGAGGGTTCTGCAGGGTTCCGTAGGGGCCCATAGAGTTCCGTAGTGGCTGGTAAAGTTCCGTAGGGCCCTGTGGGGTTCTGTATGGACCTGTAGGGTTCCGTAGGGGCCTGCAGTGTTCTGTAAGTGCCCGTAGGTGTCTGTACGGGTCTGTAGGGTTCCGTAGGCACCTGCAGTATTCTGTAGGAGCCCATAGGGTTTTAGTGAGGTTCCGTTGTGTTGCTAAGGGTCTTGTAGAGTGCTGTCGGGTCCTGGAGTATTCTGTAGGGTTCCAGAGGGGCTGGTAGGGTTCCGTCGAAATCTGAAGGGTTCCCTAGGGGCCCGTAGAGTCCCATAGATTTCTGTAGGGGCCTGTAGGGTTGTGTAAGTGCCCGCAGGGGTTGGTAGGATCTTGTAGGGTGCCATATGTTTCCGGAGGGTTGTGTAGGGTTCCGTAGGGGCCTGTGGTGTTTCCTAGGGGCCTGTAGAGTCTCGTAGAGTTCCGTAGGGTCCTGTAGGTTTCCATAAGCGCCCGCAGAGGTCTGAAGGGGCCCGTACTGTTCCGTAAGGATCCATAGGGCTCCGTAGAGCTTTGTAGGTTCCCTAGAGGCCTCTGGAGTACCGCAGGAGCCAGTAGTGTTCTGTAGGGGCCCGTAGGGTTCCTTCCATAGGAGCTGGCAGTGTTCCGTAGGGTCCTCTAGGGTTGAGTAAGTGCCCGCAGGAGTCTGTAGGAATCCGTGGGATTCTGTAAGGTTCTGGAGGGTTCTGCAGGGTTCCGTAGGGGCCCGTAGAGTTCCGTAGTGGCTGGTAAAGTTCCCTAGGGCCCTGTACCGTTCCGTAACTGCCTGCAAGGGTCTTTAGGCTTCCGTAGGGGCTGGTAGGGTTCCATAAAGTTCCGTGGGTTCCTGCAGAGTTCTGCAAGTGCCCGCAAGGGCCTGTAGGGGCCCACAGTGTTTCTGCCAGGTTCTGTAGAGTTCCGTAGGGGCCATATTTTTCTGTAGTGGCTGGTAGTATTCTGTAGGGGTCTGTAGGTTTCCGTAGGCGCCTACAGTGTTCTGTAGGAGCCCATAGGGTTTTAGTGAGGTTCCGTTGTGTTGCTAAGGGTCTTGTAGAGTGCTGTCGGGTCCTGGAGTATTCTGTAGGGTTCCAGAGGGGCTCGTAGGGTTCCATCGAAATCTATAGGGTTCCCTAGGGGCCCATAGAGTCCCGTAGATTTCCGTAGGGACCTGTAGGGTTGTGTAAGTGCCCGCAGAAGTCTGTAGGAGTCTGTGGGATTCTGTAAGGTTCCGGAGGGTTCTGCAGGGTTCCGTAGGGGCCCGTAGAGTTCCGTAGTGGCTGGTAAAGTTCCGTAGGGCCCTGTGGGGTTCTGTATGGACCTGTAGGGTTCCGTAGGGGCCTGCAGGGTTCCGTAAGTGCCCGCAGGTGTCTGTAGGGTTCCGTAGGGGTCTGTAGGGTTCCGTAGGCACCTGCAGTGTTCTGTAGGAGCCCATAGGGTTTTAGTGAGGTTCCGTTGTGTTGCTAAGGGTCTTGTAGAGTGCTGTCGGGTCCTGGAGTATTCTGTAGGGTTCCAGAGGGCCTCATAGGGTTCCATCGAAATCTATAGGGTTCCCTAGGGGCCCATAGAGTCCCGTAGATTTCCGTAGGGACCTGTAGGGTTGTGTAAGTGCTCGCAGGGGTTGGTAGGAGCTTGTAGGGTTCCATAAGTTTCCAGAGGGTTGTGTAGGGTTCCGTAGGGGCCTGTGGTGTTCCCTAGGGGCCTGTAGAGTCTCGTACGGTTCCGTAGGGGCCTGTGGTGTTTCCTAGGGGCCTGTAGAGTCTCGTACAGTTCCGTAGGGTCCTGTAGGTTTCCATAAGTGCCCGCAGAGGTCTGAAGGGGCCCGTACTGTTCCGTAAGGATCCATAGGGCTCCGTAGAGCTTCGTAGGTTCCCTAGAGGCCTCTGGAGTACCGCAGGAGCCAGTAGTGTTCTGTAGGGGCCCGTAGGGTTCCTTCCATAGGGGCTGGCAGTGTTCCGTAGGGGCCTGTAGGGTTGTTTAAGTGCCCGCAGAAGTCTGTAGGAGTCTGTGGGATTCTGTAAGGTTCCGGAGGGTTCTGCAGGGTTCCGTAGGGGCCCGTAGAGTTCCGTAGTGGCTGGTAAAGTTCCGTAGGGCCCTGTGGGGTTCTGTATGGACCTGTAGGGTTCCGTAGGGGCCTGCAGTGTTCTGTAAGTGCCCGTAGGTGTCTGTACGGGTCTGTAGGGTTCCGTAGGCACCTGCAGTATTCTGTAGGAGCCCATAGGGTTTTAGTGAGGTTCCGTTGTGTTGCTAAGGGTCTTGTAGAGTGCTGTCGGGTCCTGGAGTATTCTGTAGGGTTCCAGAGGGGCTGGTAGGGTTCCGTCGAAATCTGAAGGGTTCCCTAGGGGCCCATAGAGTCCCATAGATTTCTGTAGGGGCCTGTAGGGTTGTGTAAGTGCCCGCAGGGGTTGGTAGGATCTTGTAGGGTGCCATATGTTTCCGGAGGGTTGTGTAGGGTTCCGTAGGGGCCTGTGGTGTTTCCTAGGGGCCTGTAGAGTCTCGTAGAGTTCCGTAGGGTCCTGTAGGTTTCCATAAGCGCCCGCAGAGGTCTGAAGGGGCCCGTACTGTTCCGTAAGGATCCATAGGGCTCCGTAGAGCTTTGTAGGTTCCCTAGAGGCCTCTGGAGTACCGCAGGAGCCAGTAGTGTTCTGTAGGGGCCCGTAGGGTTCCTTCCATAGGAGCTGGCAGTGTTCCGTAGGGTCCTCTAGGGTTGAGTAAGTGCCCGCAGGAGTCTGTAGGAATCCGTGGGATTCTGTAAGGTTCTGGAGGGTTCTGCAGGGTTCCGTAGGGGCCCGTAGAGTTCCGTAGTGGCTGGTAAAGTTCCCTAGGGCCCTGTACCGTTCCGTAACTGCCTGCAAGGGTCTTTAGGCTTCCGTAGGGGCTGGTAGGGTTCCATAAAGTTCCGTGGGTTCCTGCAGAGTTCTGCAAGTGCCCGCAAGGGCCTGTAGGGGCCCACAGTGTTTCTGCCAGGTTCTGTAGAGTTCCGTAGGGGCCATATTTTTCTGTAGTGGCTGGTAGTATTCTGTAGGGGTCTGTAGGGTTCCGTAGGCGCCTACAGTGTTCTGTAGGAGCCCATAGGGTTTTAGTGAGGTTCCGTTGTGTTGCTAAGGGTCTTGTAGAGTGCTGTCGGGTCCTGGAGTATTCTGTAGGGTTCCAGAGGGGCTCGTAGGGTTCCATCGAAATCTATAGGGTTCCCTAGGGGCCCATAGAGTCCCGTAGATTTCCGTAGGGACCTGTAGGGTTGTGTAAGTGCCCGCAGAAGTCTGTAGGAGTCTGTGGGATTCTGTAAGGTTCCGGAGGGTTCTGCAGGGTTCCGTAGGGGCCCGTAGAGTTCCGTAGTGGCTGGTAAAGTTCCGTAGGGCCCTGTGGGGTTCTGTATGGACCTGTAGGGTTCCGTAGGGGCCTGCAGGGTTCCGTAAGTGCCCGCAGGTGTCTGTAGGGTTCCGTAGGGGTCTGTAGGGTTCCGTAGGCACCTGCAGTGTTCTGTAGGAGCCCATAGGGTTTTAGTGAGGTTCCGTTGTGTTGCTAAGGGTCTTGTAGAGTGCTGTCGGGTCCTGGAGTATTCTGTAGGGTTCCAGAGGGCCTCATAGGGTTCCATCGAAATCTATAGGGTTCCCTAGGGGCCCATAGAGTCCCGTAGATTTCCGTAGGGACCTGTAGGGTTGTGTAAGTGCTCGCAGGGGTTGGTAGGAGCTTGTAGGGTTCCATAAGTTTCCAGAGGGTTGTGTAGGGTTCCGTAGGGGCCTGTGGTGTTCCCTAGGGGCCTGTAGAGTCTCGTACGGTTCCGTAGGGGCCTGTGGTGTTCCCTAGGGGCCTGTAGAGTCTCGTACAGTTCCGTAGGGTCCTGTAGGTTTCCATAAGTGCCCGCAGAGGTCTGAAGGGGCCCGTACTGTTCCGTAAGGATCCATAGGGCTCCGTAGAGCTTCGTAGGTTCCCTAGAGGCCTCTGGAGTACCGCAGGAGCCAGTAGTGTTCTGTAGGGGCCCGTAGGGTTCCTTCCATAGGGGCTGGCAGTGTTCCGTAGGGGCCTGTAGGGTTGTTTAAGTGCCCGCAGAAGTCTGTAGGAGTCTGTGGGATTCTGTAAGGTTCCGGAGGGTTCTGCAGGGTTCCGTAGGGGCCCGTAGAGTTCCGTAGTGGCTGGTAAAGTTCCGTAGGGCCCTGTGGGGTTCTGTATGGACCTGTAGGGTTCCGTAGGGGCCTGCAGTGTTCTGTAAGTGCCCGTAGGTGTCTGTACGGGTCTGTAGGTTTCCGTAGGCGCCTACAGTGTTCTGTAGGAGCCCATAGGGTTTTAGTGAGGTTCCGTTGTGTTGCTAAGGGTCTTGTAGAGTGCTGTCGGGTCCTGGAGTATTCTGTAGGGTTCCAGAGGGCCTCATAGGGTTCCATCGAAATCTATAGGGTTCCCTAGGGGCCCATAGAGTCCCGTAGATTTCCGTAGGGACCTGTAGGGTTGTGTAAGTGCCCGCAGAAGTCTGTAGGAGTCTGTGGGATTCTGTAAGGTTCCGGAGGGTTCTGCAGGGTTCCGTAGGGGCCCGTAGAGTTCCGTAGTGGCTGGTAAAGTTCCGTAGGGCCCTGTGGGGTTCTGTATGGACCTGTAGGGTTCCGTAGGGGCCTGCAGGGTTCTGTAAGTGCCCGTAGGTGTCTGTACGGGTCTGTAGGGTTCCGTAGGCACCTGCAGTATTCTGTAGGAGCCCATAGGGTTTTAGTGAGGTTCCGTTGTGTTGCTAAGGGTCTTGTAGAGTGCTGTCGGGTCCTGGAGTATTCTGTAGGGTTCCAGAGGGGCTGGTAGGGTTCCGTCGGAATCTGAAGGGTTCCCTAGGGGCCCGTAGAGTCCCATAGATTTCTGTAGGGGCCTGTAGGGTTGTGTAAGTGCCCGCAGGGGTTGGTAGGAGCTTGTAGGGTGCCATATGTTTCCGGAGGGTTGTGTAGGGTTCCGTAGGGGCCTGTGGTGTTTCCTAGGGGCCTGTAGAGTCTCGTAGAGTTCCGTAGGGTCCTGTAGGTTTCCATAAGCGCCCGCAGAGGTCTGAAGGGGCCCGTACTGTTCCGTAAGGATCCATAGGGCTCCGTAGAGCTTTGTAGGTTCCCTAGAGGCCTCTGGAGTACCGCAGGAGCCAGTAGTGTTCTGTAGGGGCCCGTAGGGTTCCTTCCATAGGAGCTGGCAGTGTTCCGTAGGGTCCTCTAGGGTTGAGTAAGTGCCCGCAGGAGTCTGTAGGAATCCGTGGGATTCTGTAGGGTTCTGCAGGGTTCCGTAGGGGCCCGTAGAGTTCCGTAGTGGCTGGTAAAGTTCCCTAGGGCCCTGTACCGTTCCGTAACTGCCTGCAAGGGTCTTTAGGCTTCCGTAGGGGCTGGTAGGGTTCCATAAAGTTCCGTGGGTTCCTGCAGAGTTCTGCAAGTGCCCGCAAGGGCCTGTAGGGGCGCACAGTGTTTCTGCCAGGTTCCGTAGAGTTCCGTAGGGGCCATATTTTTCTGTAGTGGCTGGTAGTATTCTGTAGGGGTCTGTAGGTTTCCGTAGGCGCCTACAGTGTTCTGTAGGAGCCCATAGGGTTTTAGTGAGGTTCCGTTGTGTTGCTAAGGGTCTTGTAGAGTGCTGTCGGGTCCTGGAGTATTCTGTAGGGTTCCAGAGGGGCTCGTAGGGTTCCATCGAAATCTATAGGGTTCCCTAGGGGCCCATAGAGTCCCGTAGATTTCCGTAGGGACCTGTAGGGTTGTGTAAGTGCCCGCAGAAGTCTGTAGGAGTCTGTGGGATTCTGTAAGGTTCCGGAGGGTTCTGCAGGGTTCCGTAGGGGCCCGTAGAGTTCCGTAGTGGCTGGTAAAGTTCCGTAGGGCCCTGTGGGGTTCTGTATGGACCTGTAGGGTTCCGTAGGGGCCTGCAGGGTTCCGTAAGTGCCCGCAGGTGTCTGTAGGGTTCCGTAGGGGTCTGTAGGGTTCCGTAGGCACCTGCAGTGTTCTGTAGGAGCCCATAGGGTTTTAGTGAGGTTCCGTTGTGTTGCTAAGGGTCTTGTAGAGTGCTGTCGGGTCCTGGAGTATTCTGTAGGGTTCCAGAGGGCCTCATAGGGTTCCATCGAAATCTATAGGGTTCCCTAGGGGCCCATAGAGTCCCGTAGATTTCCGTAGGGACCTGTAGGGTTGTGTAAGTGCTCGCAGGGGTTGGTAGGAGCTTGTAGGGTTCCATAAGTTTCCAGAGGGTTGTGTAGGGTTCCGTAGGGGCCTGTGGTGTTCCCTAGGGGCCTGTAGAGTCTCGTACGGTTCCGTAGGGGCCTGTGGTGTTCCCTAGGGGCCTGTAGAGTCTCGTACAGTTCCGTAGGGTCCTGTAGGTTTCCATAAGTGCCCGCAGAGGTCTGAAGGGGCCCGTACTGTTCCGTAAGGATCCATAGGGCTCCGTAGAGCTTCGTAGGTTCCCTAGAGGCCTCTGGAGTACCGCAGGAGCCAGTAGTGTTCTGTAGGGGCCCGTAGGGTTCCTTCCATAGGGGCTGGCAGTGTTCCGTAGGGGCCTGTAGGGTTGTTTAAGTGCCCGCAGAAGTCTGTAGGAGTCTGTGGGATTCTGTAAGGTTCCGGAGGGTTCTGCAGGGTTCCGTAGGGGCCCGTAGAGTTCCGTAGTGGCTGGTAAAGTTCCGTAGGGCCCTGTGGGGTTCTGTATGGACCTGTAGGGTTCCGTAGGGGCCTGCAGTGTTCTGTAAGTGCCCGTAGGTGTCTGTACGGGTCTGTAGGTTTCCGTAGGCACCTGCAGTATTCTGTAGGAGCCCATAGGGTTTTAGTGAGGTTCTGTTGTGTTGCTAAGGGTCTTGTAGAGTGCTGTTGGGTCCTGGAGTATTCTGTAGGGTTCCAGAGGGGCTCGTAGGGTTCCATCGAAATCTATAGGGTTCCCTAGGGGCCCGTGGAGTCCCGTAGATTTCCGTAGGGACCTGTAGGGTTGTGTAAGTGCCCGCAGAAGTCTGAAGGAGTCTGTGGGATTCTGTAAGGTTCCGGAGGGTTCTGCAGGGTTCCGTAGGGGCCCGTAGAGTTCCGTAGTGGCTGGTAAAGTTCCGTAGGGCCCTGTGGGGTTCTGTATGGACCTGTAGGGTTCCGTAGGGGCCTGCAGTGTTCTGTAAGTGCCCGTAGGTGTCTGTACGGGTCTGTAGGTTTCCGTAGGCACCTGCAGTATTCTGTAGGAGCCCATAGGGTTTTAGTGAGGTTCCGTTGTGTTGCTAAGGGTCTTGTAGAGTGCTGTCGGGTCCTGGAGTATTCTGTAGGGTTCCAGAGGGGCTGGTAGGGTTCCATCGAAATCTATAGGGTTCCCTAGGGGCCCATAGAGTCCCGTAGATTTCCGTAGGGACCTGTAGGGTTGTGTAAGTGCCCGCAGAAGTCTGTAGGAGTCTGTGGGATTCTGTAAGGTTCCGGAGGGTTCTGCAGGGTTCCGTAGGGGCCCGTAGAGTTCCGTAGTGGCTGGTAAAGTTCCGTAGGGCCCTGTGGGGTTCTGTATGGACCTGTAGGGTTCCGTAGGGGCCTGCAGGGTTCTGTAAGTGCCCGTAGGTGTCTGTACGGGTCTGTAGGGTTCCGTAGGCACCTGCAGTATTCTGTAGGAGCCCATAGGGTTTTAGTGAGGTTCCGTTGTGTTGCTAAGGGTCTTGTAGAGTGCTGTCGGGTCCTGGAGTATTCTGTAGGGTTCAAGAGGGGCTGGTAGGGTTCCGTCGTAATCTGAAGGGTTCCCTAGGGGCCCGTAGAGTCCCATAGATTTCTGTAGGGGCCTGTAGGGTTGTGTAAGTGCCCGCAGGGGTTGGTAGGAGCTTGTAGGGTGCCATATGTTTCCGGAGGGTTGTGTAGGGTTCCGTAGGGGCCTGTGGTGTTTCCTAGGGGCCTGTAGAGTCTCGTACAGTTCCGTAGGGTCCTGTAGGTTTCCATAAGCGCCCGCAGAGGTCTGAAGGGGCCCGTACTGTTCCGTAAGGATCCATAGGGCTCCGTAGAGCTTTGTAGGTTCCCTAGAGGCCTCTGGAGTACCGCAGGAGCCAGTAGTGTTCTGTAGGGGCCCGTAGGGTTCCTTCCATAGGAGCTGGCAGTGTTCCGTAGGGTCCTCTAGGGTTGAGTAAGTGCCCGCAGGAGTCTGTAGGAATCCGTGGGATTCTGTAAGGTTCTGGAGGGTTCTGCAGGGTTCCGTAGGGGCCCGTAGAGTTCCGTAGTGGCTGGTAAAGTTCCCTAGGGCCCTGTACCGTTCCGTAACTGCCTGCAAGGGTCTTTAGGCTTCCGTAGGGGCTGGTAGGGTTCCATAAAGTTCCGTGGGTTCCTGCAGAGTTCTGCAAGTGCCCGCAAGGGCCTGTAGGGGCCCACAGTGTTTCTGCCAGGTTCCGTAGAGTTCCGTAGGGGCCATATTTTTCTGTAGTGGCTGGTAGTATTCTGTAGGGGTCTGTGGGTTTCCGTAGGCGCCTACAGTGTTCTGTAGGAGCCCATAGGGTTTTAGTGAGGTTCCGTTGTGTTGCTAAGGGTCTTGTAGAGTGCTGTCGGGTCCTGGAGTATTCTGTAGGGTTCCAGAGGGGCTCGTAGGGTTCCATCGAAATCTATAGGGTTCCCTAGGGGCCCATAGAGTCCCGTAGATTTCCGTAGGGACCTGTAGGGTTGTGTAAGTGCCCGCAGAAGTCTGTAGGAGTCTGTGGGATTCTGTAAGGTTCCGGAGGGTTCTGCAGGGTTCCGTAGGGGCCCGTAGAGTTCCGTAGTGGCTGGTAAAGTTCCGTAGGGCCCTGTGGGGTTCTGTATGGACCTGTAGGGTTCCGTAGGGGCCTGCAGGGTTCCGTAAGTGCCCGCAGGTGTCTGTAGGGTTCCGTAGGGGTCTGTAGGGTTCCGTAGGCACCTGCAGTGTTCTGTAGGAGCCCATAGGGTTTTAGTGAGGTTCCGTTGTGTTGCTAAGGGTCTTGTAGAGTGCTGTCGGGTCCTGGAGTATTCTGTAGGGTTCCAGAGGGCCTCATAGGGTTCCATCGAAATCTATAGGGTTCCCTAGGGGCCCATAGAGTCCCGTAGATTTCCGTAGGGACCTGTAGGGTTGTGTAAGTGCTCGCAGGGGTTGGTAGGAGCTTGTAGGGTTCCATAAGTTTCCAGAGGGTTGTGTAGGGTTCCGTAGGGGCCTGTGGTGTTCCCTAGGGGCCTGTAGAGTCTCGTACGGTTCCGTAGGGGCCTGTGGTGTTCCCTAGGGGCCTGTAGAGTCTCGTACAGTTCCGTAGGGTCCTGTAGGTTTCCATAAGTGCCCGCAGAGGTCTGAAGGGGCCCGTACTGTTCCGTAAGGATCCATAGGGCTCCGTAGAGCTTCGTAGGTTCCCTAGAGGCCTCTGGAGTACCGCAGGAGCCAGTAGTGTTCTGTAGGGGCCCGTAGGGTTCCTTCCATAGGGGCTGGCAGTGTTCCGTAGGGGCCTGTAGGGTTGTGTAAGTGCCCGCAGAAGTCTGTAGGAGTCTGTGGGATTCTGTAAGGTTCCGGAGGGTTCTGCAGGGTTCCGTAGGGGCCCGTAGAGTTCCGTAGTGGCTGGTACAGTTCCGTAGGGCCCTGTGGGGTTCTGTATGGACCTGTAGGGTTCCGTAGGGGCCTGCAGGGTTCCGTAAGTGCCCGCAGGTGTCTGTAGGGTTCCGTAGGGGTCTGTAGGGTTCCGTAGGCACCTGCAGTGTTCTGGAGGAGCCCATAGGGTTTTAGTGAGGTTCCGTTGTGTTGCTAAGGGTCTTGTAGAGTGCTGTCGGGTCCTGGAGTATTCTGTAGGGTTCCAGAGGGGCTGGTAGGGTTCCGTCGCAATCTGAAGGGTTCCCTAGGGGCCCGTAGAGTCCCATAGATTTCTGTAGGGGCCTGTAGGGTTGTGTAAGTGCCCGCAGGGGTTGGTAGGAGCTTGTAGGGTGCCATATGTTTCCGGAGGGTTGTGTAGGGTTCCGTAGGGGCCTGTGGTGTTTCCTAGGGGCCTGTAGAGTCTCGTACAGTTCCGTAGGGTCCTGTAGGTTTCCATAAGCGCCCGCAGAGGTCTGAAGGGGCCCGTACTGTTCCGTAAGGATCCATAGGGCTCCGTAGAGCTTTGTAGGTTCCCTAGAGGCCTCTGGAGTACCGCAGGAGCCAGTAGTGTTCTGTAGGGGCCCGTAGGGTTCCTTCCATAGGAGCTGGCAGTGTTCCGTAGGGTCCTCTAGGGTTGAGTAAGTGCCCGCAGGAGTCTGTAGGAATCCGTGGGATTCTGTAGGGTTCTGCAGGGTTCCGTAGGGGCCCGTAGAGTTCCGTAGTGGCTGGTAAAGTTCCCTAGGGCCCTGTACCGTTCCGTAACTGCCTGCAAGGGTCTTTAGGCTTCCGTAGGGGCTGGTAGGGTTCCATAAAGTTCCGTGGGTTCCTGCAGAGTTCTGCAAGTGCCCGCAAGGGCCTGTAGGGGCCCACAGTGTTTCTGCCAGGTTCCGTAGAGTTCCGTAGGGGCCATATTTTTCTGTAGTGGCTGGTAGTATTCTGTAGGGGTCTGTAGGTTTCCGTAGGCGCCTACAGTGTTCTGTAGGAGCCCATAGGGTTTTAGTGAGGTTCCGTTGTGTTGCTAAGGGTCTTGTAGAGTGCTGTCGGGTCCTGGAGTATTCTGTAGGGTTCCAGAGGGGCTCGTAGGGTTCCATCGAAATCTATAGGGTTCCCTAGGGGCCCATAGAGTCCCGTAGATTTCCGTAGGGACCTGTAGGGTTGTGTAAGTGCCCGCAGAAGTCTGTAGGAGTCTGTGGGATTCTGTAAGGTTCCGGAGGGTTCTGCAGGGTTCCGTAGGGGCCCGTAGAGTTCCGTAGTGGCTGGTAAAGTTCCGTAGGGCCCTGTGGGGTTCTGTATGGACCTGTAGGGTTCCGTAGGGGCCTGCAGGGTTCCGTAAGTGCCCGCAGGTGTCTGTAGGGTTCCGTAGGGGTCTGTAGGGTTCCGTAGGCACCTGCAGTGTTCTGTAGGAGCCCATAGGGTTTTAGTGAGGTTCCGTTGTGTTGCTAAGGGTCTTGTAGAGTGCTGTCGGGTCCTGGAGTATTCTGTAGGGTTCCAGAGGGCCTCATAGGGTTCCATCGAAATCTATAGGGTTCCCTAGGGGCCCATAGAGTCCCGTAGATTTCCGTAGGGACCTGTAGGGTTGTGTAAGTGCTCGCAGGGGTTGGTAGGAGCTTGTAGGGTTCCATAAGTTTCCAGAGGGTTGTGTAGGGTTCCGTAGGGGCCTGTGGTGTTCCCTAGGGGCCTGTAGAGTCTCGTACGGTTCCGTAGGGGCCTGTGGTGTTCCCTAGGGGCCTGTAGAGTCTCGTACAGTTCCGTAGGGTCCTGTAGGTTTCCATAAGTGCCCGCAGAGGTCTGAAGGGGCCCGTACTGTTCCGTAAGGATCCATAGGGCTCCGTAGAGCTTCGTAGGTTCCCTAGAGGCCTCTGGAGTACCGCAGGAGCCAGTAGTGTTCTGTAGGGGCCCGTAGGGTTCCTTCCATAGGGGCTGGCAGTGTTCCGTAGGGGCCTGTAGGGTTGTTTAAGTGCCCGCAGAAGTCTGTAGGAGTCTGTGGGATTCTGTAAGGTTCCGGAGGGTTCTGCAGGGTTCCGTAGGGGCCCGTAGAGTTCCGTAGTGGCTGGTAAAGTTCCGTAGGGCCCTGTGGGGTTCTGTATGGACCTGTAGGGTTCCGTAGGGGCCTGCAGTGTTCTGTAAGTGCCCGTAGGTGTCTGTACGGGTCTGTAGGTTTCCGTAGGCACCTGCAGTATTCTGTAGGAGCCCATAGGGTTTTAGTGAGGTTCCGTTGTGTTGCTAAGGGTCTTGTAGAGTGCTGTTGGGTCCTGGAGTATTCTGTAGGGTTCCAGAGGGGCTCGTAGGGTTCCATCGAAATCTATAGGGTTCCCTAGGGGCCCATAGAGTCCCGTAGATTTCCGTAGGGACCTGTAGGGTTGTGTAAGTGCCCGCAGAAGTCTGTAGGAGTCTGTGGGATTCTGTAAGGTTCCGGAGGGTTCTGCAGGGTTCCGTAGGGGCCCGTAGAGTTCCGTAGTGGCTGGTAAAGTTCCGTAGGGCCCTGTGGGGTTCTGTATGGACCTGTAGGGTTCCGTAGGGGCCTGCAGGGTTCTGTAAGTGCCCGTAGGTGTCTGTACGGGTCTGTAGGGTTCCGTAGGCACCTGCAGTATTCTGTAGGAGCCCATAGGGTTTTAGTGAGGTTCCGTTGTGTTGCTAAGGGTCTTGTAGAGTGCTGTCGGGTCCTGGAGTATTCTGTAGGGTTCCAGAGGGGCTGGTAGGGTTCCGTCGTAATCTGAAGGGTTCCCTAGGGGCCCGTAGAGTCCCATAGATTTCTGTAGGGGCCTGTAGGGTTGTGTAAGTGCCCGCAGGGGTTGGTAGGAGCTTGTAGGGTGCCATATGTTTCCGGAGGGTTGTGTAGGGTTCCGTAGGGGCCTGTGGTGTTTCCTAGGGGCCTGTAGAGTCTCGTAGAGTTCCGTAGGGTCCTGTAGGTTTCCATAAGCGCCCGCAGAGGTCTGAAGGGGCCCGTACTGTTCCGTAAGGATCCATAGGGCTCCGTAGAGCTTTGTAGGTTCCCTAGAGGCCTCTGGAGTACCGCAGGAGCCAGTAGTGTTCTGTAGGGGCCCGTAGGGTTCCTTCCATAGGAGCTGGCAGTGTTCCGTAGGGTCCTCTAGGGTTGAGTAAGTGCCCGCAGGAGTCTGTAGGAATCCGTGGGATTCTGTAAGGTTCTGGAGGGTTCTGCAGGGTTCCGTAGGGGCCCGTAGAGTTCCGTAGTGGCTGGTAAAGTTCCCTAGGGCCCTGTACCGTTCCGTAACTGCCTGCAAGGGTCTTTAGGCTTCCGTAGGGGCTGGTAGGGTTCCATAAAGTTCCGTGGGTTCCTGCAGAGTTCTGCAAGTGCCCGCAAGGGCCTGTAGGGGCCCACAGTGTTTCTGCCAGGTTCCGTAGAGTTCCGTAGGGGCCATATTTTTCTGTAGTGGCTGGTAGTATTCTGTAGGGGTCTGTGGGTTTCCGTAGGCGCCTACAGTGTTCTGTAGGAGCCCATAGGGTTTTAGTGAGGTTCCGTTGTGTTGCTAAGGGTCTTGTAAAGTGCTGTCGGGTCCTGGAGTATTCTGTAGGGTTCCAGAGGGGCTCGTAGGGTTCCATCGAAATCTATAGGGTTCCCTAGGGGCCCATAGAGTCCCGTAGATTTCCGTAGGGACCTGTAGGGTTGTGTAAGTGCCCGCAGAAGTCTGTAGGAGTCTGTGGGATTCTGTAAGGTTCCGGAGGGTTCTGCAGGGTTCCGTAGGGGCCCGTAGAGTTCCGTAGTGGCTGGTAAAGTTCCGTAGGGCCCTGTGGGGTTCTGTATGGACCTGTAGGGTTCCGTAGGGGCCTGCAGGGTTCCGTAAGTGCCCGCAGGTGTCTGTAGGGTTCCGTAGGGGTCTGTAGGGTTCCGTAGGCACCTGCAGTGTTCTGTAGGAGCCCATAGGGTTTTAGTGAGGTTCCGTTGTGTTGCTAAGGGTCTTGTAGAGTGCTGTCGGGTCCTGGAGTATTCTGTAGGGTTCCAGAGGGCCTCATAGGGTTCCATCGAAATCTATAGGGTTCCCTAGGGGCCCATAGAGTCCCGTAGATTTCCGTAGGGACCTGTAGGGTTGTGTAAGTGCTCGCAGGGGTTGGTAGGAGCTTGTAGGGTTCCATAAGTTTCCAGAGGGTTGTGTAGGGTTCCGTAGGGGCCTGTGGTGTTCCCTAGGGGCCTGTAGAGTCTCGTACGGTTCCGTAGGGGCCTGTGGTGTTCCCTAGGGGCCTGTAGAGTCTCGTAGAGTTCCGTAGGGTCCTGTAGGTTTCCATAAGTGCCCGCAGAGGTCTGAAGGGGCCCGTACTGTTCCGTAAGGATCCATAGGGCTCCGTAGAGCTTCGTAGGTTCCCTAGAGGCCTCTGGAGTACCGCAGGAGCCAGTAGTGTTCTGTAGGGGCCCGTAGGGTTCCTTCCATAGGGGCTGGCAGTGTTCCGTAGGGGCCTGTAGGGTTGTTTAAGTGCCCGCAGAAGTCTGTAGGAGTCTGTGGGATTCTGTAAGGTTCCGGAGGGTTCTGCAGGGTTCCGTAGGGGCCCGTAGAGTTCCGTAGTGGCTGGTAAAGTTCCGTAGGGCCCTGTGGGGTTCTGTATGGACCTGTAGGGTTCCGTAGGGGCCTGCAGTGTTCTGTAAGTGCCCGTAGGTGTCTGTACGGGTCTGTAGGTTTCCGTAGGCACCTGCAGTATTCTGTAGGAGCCCATAGGGTTTTAGTGAGGTTCCGTTGTGTTGCTAAGGGTCTTGTAGAGTGCTGTCGGGTCCTGGAGTATTCTGTAGGGTTCCAGAGGGGCTGGTAGGGTTCCATCGAAATCTATAGGGTTCCCTAGGGGCCCATAGAGTCCCGTAGATTTCCGTAGGGACCTGTAGGGTTGTGTAAGTGCCCGCAGAAGTCTGTAGGAGTCTGTGGGATTCTGTAAGGTTCCGGAGGGTTCTGCGGGGTTCCGTAGGGGCCCGTAGAGTTCCGTAGTGGCTGGTAAAGTTCCGTAGGGCCCTGTGGGGTTCTGTATGGACCTGTAGGGTTCCGTAGGGGCCTGCAGGGTTCTGTAAGTGCCCGTAGGTGTCTGTACGGGTCTGTAGGGTTCCGTAGGCACCTGCAGTATTCTGTAGGAGCCCATAGGGTTTTAGTGAGGTTCCGTTGTGTTGCTAAGGGTCTTGTAGAGTGCTGTCGGGTCCTGGAGTATTCTGTAGGGTTCCAGAGGGGCTGGTAGGGTTCCGTCGGAATCTGAAGGGTTCCCTAGGGGCCCGTAGAGTCCCATAGATTTCTGTAGGGGCCTGTAGGGTTGTGTAAGTGCCCGCAGGGGTTGGTAGGAGCTTGTAGGGTGCCATATGTTTCCGGAGGGTTGTGTAGGGTTCCGTAGGGGCCTGTGGTGTTTCCTAGGGGCCTGTAGAGTCTCGTAGAGTTCCGTAGGGTCCTGTAGGTTTCCATAAGCGCCCGCAGAGGTCTGAAGGGGCCCGTACTGTTCCGTAAGGATCCATAGGGCTCCGTAGAGCTTTGTAGGTTCCCTAGAGGCCTCTGGAGTACCACAGGAGCCAGTAGTGTTCTGTAGGGGCCCGTAGGGTTCCTTCCATAGGAGCTGGCAGTGTTCCGTAGGGTCCTCTAGGGTTGAGTAAGTGCCCGCAGGAGTCTGTAGGAATCCGTGGGATTCTGTAAGGTTCTGGAGGGTTCTGCAGGGTTCCGTAGGGGCCCGTAGAGTTCCGTAGTGGCTGGTAAAGTTCCCTAGGGCCCTGTACCGTTCCGTAACTGCCTGCAAGGGTCTTTAGGCTTCCGTAGGGGCTGGTAGGGTTCCATAAAGTTCCGTGGGTTCCTGCAGAGTTCTGCAAGTGCCCGCAAGGGCCTGTAGGGGCCCACAGTGTTTCTGCCAGGTTCCGTAGAGTTCCGTAGGGGCCATATTTTTCTGTAGTGGCTGGTAGTATTCTGTAGGGGTCTGTGGGTTTCCGTAGGCGCCTACAGTGTTCTGTAGGAGCCCATAGGGTTTTAGTGAGGTTCCGTTGTGTTGCTAAGGGTCTTGTAGAGTGCTGTCGGGTCCTGGAGTATTCTGTAGGGTTCCAGAGGGGCTCGTAGGGTTCCATCGAAATCTATAGGGTTCCCTAGGGGCCCATAGAGTCCCGTAGATTTCCGTAGGGACCTGTAGGGTTGTGTAAGTGCCCGCAGAAGTCTGTAGGAGTCTGTGGGATTCTGTAAGGTTCCGGAGGGTTCTGCAGGGTTCCGTAGGGGCCCGTAGAGTTCCGTAGTGGCTGGTAAAGTTCCGTAGGGCCCTGTGGGGTTCTGTATGGACCTGTAGGGTTCCGTAGGGGCCTGCAGGGTTCCGTAAGTGCCCGCAGGTGTCTGTAGGGTTCCGTAGGGGTCTGTAGGGTTCCGTAGGCACCTGCAGTGTTCTGTAGGAGCCCATAGGGTTTTAGTGAGGTTCCGTTGTGTTGCTAAGGGTCTTGTAGAGTGCTGTCGGGTCCTGGAGTATTCTGTAGGGTTCCAGAGGGCCTCATAGGGTTCCATCGAAATCTATAGGGTTCCCTAGGGGCCCATAGAGTCCCGTAGATTTCCGTAGGGACCTGTAGGGTTGTGTAAGTGCTCGCAGGGGTTGGTAGGAGCTTGTAGGGTTCCATAAGTTTCCAGAGGGTTGTGTAGGGTTCCGTAGGGGCCTGTGGTGTTCCCTAGGGGCCTGTAGAGTCTCGTACGGTTCCGTAGGGGCCTGTGGTGTTCCCTAGGGGCCTGTAGAGTCTCGTACAGTTCCGTAGGGTCCTGTAGGTTTCCATAAGTGCCCGCAGAGGTCTGAAGGGGCCCGTACTGTTCCGTAAGGATCCATAGGGCTCCGTAGAGCTTCGTAGGTTCCCTAGAGGCCTCTGGAGTACCGCAGGAGCCAGTAGTGTTCTGTAGGGGCCCGTAGGGTTCCTTCCATAGGGGCTGGCAGTGTTCCGTAGGGGCCTGTAGGGTTGTTTAAGTGCCCGCAGAAGTCTGTAGGAGTCTGTGGGATTCTGTAAGGTTCCGGAGGGTTCTGCAGGGTTCCGTAGGGGCCCGTAGAGTTCCGTAGTGGCTGGTAAAGTTCCGTAGGGCCCTGTGGGGTTCTGTATGGACCTGTAGGGTTCCGTAGGGGCCTGCAGTGTTCTGTAAGTGCCCGTAGGTGTCTGTACGGGTCTGTAGGTTTCCGTAGGCACCTGCAGTATTCTGTAGGAGCCCATAGGGTTTTAGTGAGGTTCCGTTGTGTTGCTAAGGGTCTTGTAGAGTGCTGTCGGGTCCTGGAGTATTCTGTAGGGTTCCAGAGGGGCTGGTAGGGTTCCATCGAAATCTATAGGGTTCCCTAGGGGCCCATAGAGTCCCGTAGATTTCCGTAGGGACCTGTAGGGTTGTGTAAGTGCCCGCAGAAGTCTGTAGGAGTCTGTGGGATTCTGTAAGGTTCCGGAGGGTTCTGCAGGGTTCCGTAGGGGCCCGTAGAGTTCCGTAGTGGCTGGTAAAGTTCCGTAGGGCCCTGTGGGGTTCTGTATGGACCTGTAGGGTTCCGTAGGGGCCTGCAGGGTTCTGTAAGTGCCCGTAGGTGTCTGTACGGGTCTGTAGGGTTCCGTAGGCACCTGCAGTATTCTGTAGGAGCCCATAGGGTTTTAGTGAGGTTCCGTTGTGTTGCTAAGGGTCTTGTAGAGTGCTGTCGGGTCCTGGAGTATTCTGTAGGGTTCCAGAGGGGCTGGTAGGGTTCCGTCGCAATCTGAAGGGTTCCCTAGGGGCCCGTAGAGTCCCATAGATTTCTGTAGGGGCCTGTAGGGTTGTGTAAGTGCCCGCAGGGGTTGGTAGGAGCTTGTAGGGTGCCATATGTTTCCGGAGGGTTGTGTAGGGTTCCGTAGGGGCCTGTGGTGTTTCCTAGGGGCCTGTAGAGTCTCGTAGAGTTCCGTAGGGTCCTGTAGGTTTCCATAAGCGCCCGCAGAGGTCTGAAGGGGCCCGTACTGTTCCGTAAGGATCCATAGGGCTCCGTAGAGCTTTGTAGGTTCCCTAGAGGCCTCTGGAGTACCACAGGAGCCAGTAGTGTTCTGTAGGGGCCCGTAGGGTTCCTTCCATAGGAGCTGGCAGTGTTCCGTAGGGTCCTCTAGGGTTGAGTAAGTGCCCGCAGGAGTCTGTAGGAATCCGTGGGATTCTGTAAGGTTCTGGAGGGTTCTGCAGGGTTCCGTAGGGGCCCGTAGAGTTCCGTAGTGGCTGGTAAAGTTCCCTAGGGCCCTGTACCGTTCCGTAACTGCCTGCAAGGGTCTTTAGGCTTCCGTAGGGGCTGGTAGGGTTCCATAAAGTTCCGTGGGTTCCTGCAGAGTTCTGCAAGTGCCCGCAAGGGCCTGTAGGGGCCCACAGTGTTTCTGCCAGGTTCCGTAGAGTTCCGTAGGGGCCATATTTTTCTGTAGTGGCTGGTAGTATTCTGTAGGGGTCTGTGGGTTTCCGTAGGCGCCTACAGTGTTCTGTAGGAGCCCATAGGGTTTTAGTGAGGTTCCGTTGTGTTGCTAAGGGTCTTGTAGAGTGCTGTCGGGTCCTGGAGTATTCTGTAGGGTTCCAGAGGGGCTCGTAGGGTTCCATCGAAATCTATAGGGTTCCCTAGGGGCCCATAGAGTCCCGTAGATTTCCGTAGGGACCTGTAGGGTTGTGTAAGTGCCCGCAGAAGTCTGTAGGAGTCTGTGGGATTCTGTAAGGTTCCGGAGGGTTCTGCAGGGTTCCGTAGGGGCCCGTAGAGTTCCGTAGTGGCTGGTAAAGTTCCGTAGGGCCCTGTGGGGTTCTGTATGGACCTGTAGGGTTCCGTAGGGGCCTGCAGGGTTCCGTAAGTGCCCGCAGGTGTCTGTAGGGTTCCGTAGGGGTCTGTAGGGTTCCGTAGGCACCTGCAGTGTTCTGTAGGAGCCCATAGGGTTTTAGTGAGGTTCCGTTGTGTTGCTAAGGGTCTTGTAGAGTGCTGTCGGGTCCTGGAGTATTCTGTAGGGTTCCAGAGGGCCTCATAGGGTTCCATCGAAATCTATAGGGTTCCCTAGGGGCCCATAGAGTCCCGTAGATTTCCGTAGGGACCTGTAGGGTTGTGTAAGTGCTCGCAGGGGTTGGTAGGAGCTTGTAGGGTTCCATAAGTTTCCAGAGGGTTGTGTAGGGTTCCGTAGGGGCCTGTGGTGTTCCCTAGGGGCCTGTAGAGTCTCGTACGGTTCCGTAGGGGCCTGTGGTGTTCCCTAGGGGCCTGTAGAGTCTCGTAGAGTTCCGTAGGGTCCTGTAGGTTTCCATAAGTGCCCGCAGAGGTCTGAAGGGGCCCGTACTGTTCCGTAAGGATCCATAGGGCTCCGTAGAGCTTCGTAGGTTCCCTAGAGGCCTCTGGAGTACCGCAGGAGCCAGTAGTGTTCTGTAGGGGCCCGTAGGGTTCCTTCCATAGGGGCTGGCAGTGTTCCGTAGGGGC
Organism: Numenius arquata; assembly: GCF_964106895.1. Classification (NCBI taxonomy): domain Eukaryota; kingdom Metazoa; phylum Chordata; class Aves; order Charadriiformes; family Scolopacidae; genus Numenius; species Numenius arquata. The sequence continues at coordinate 74,885 of NW_027415151.1, forward strand.
CTGTAGGGTTGTTTAAGTGCCCGCAGAAGTCTGTAGGAGTCTGTGGGATTCTGTAAGGTTCCGGAGGGTTCTGCAGGGTTCCGTAGGGGCCCGTAGAGTTCCGTAGTGGCTGGTAAAGTTCCGTAGGGCCCTGTGGGGTTCTGTATGGACCTGTAGGGTTCCGTAGGGGCCTGCAGTGTTCTGTAAGTGCCCGTAGGTGTCTGTACGGGTCTGTAGGTTTCCGTAGGCACCTGCAGTATTCTGTAGGAGCCCATAGGGTTTTAGTGAGGTTCCGTTGTGTTGCTAAGGGTCTTGTAGAGTGCTGTCGGGTCCTGGAGTATTCTGTAGGGTTCCAGAGGGGCTGGTAGGGTTCCATCGAAATCTATAGGGTTCCCTAGGGGCCCATAGAGTCCCGTAGATTTCCGTAGGGACCTGTAGGGTTGTGTAAGTGCCCGCAGAAGTCTGTAGGAGTCTGTGGGATTCTGTAAGGTTCCGGAGGGTTCTGCAGGGTTCCGTAGGGGCCCGTAGAGTTCCGTAGTGGCTGGTAAAGTTCCGTAGGGCCCTGTGGGGTTCTGTATGGACCTGTAGGGTTCCGTAGGGGCCTGCAGGGTTCTGTAAGTGCCCGTAGGTGTCTGTACGGGTCTGTAGGGTTCCGTAGGCACCTGCAGTATTCTGTAGGAGCCCATAGGGTTTTAGTGAGGTTCCGTTGTGTTGCTAAGGGTCTTGTAGAGTGCTGTCGGGTCCTGGAGTATTCTGTAGGGTTCCAGAGGGCCTCATAGGGTTCCATCGAAATCTATAGGGTTCCCTAGGGGCCCATAGAGTCCCGTAGATTTCCGTAGGGACCTGTAGGGTTGTGTAAGTGCTCGCAGGGGTTGGTAGGAGCTTGTAGGGTTCCATAAGTTTCCAGAGGGTTGTGTAGGGTTCCGTAGGGGCCTGTGGTGTTCCCTAGGGGCCTGTAGAGTCTCGTACGGTTCCGTAGGGGCCTGTGGTGTTCCCTAGGGGCCTGTAGAGTCTCGTACAGTTCCGTAGGGTCCTGTAGGTTTCCATAAGTGCCCGCAGAGGTCTGAAGGGGCCCGTACTGTTCCGTAAGGATCCATAGGGCTCCGTAGAGCTTCGTAGGTTCCCTAGAGGCCTCTGGAGTACCGCAGGAGCCAGTAGTGTTCTGTAGGGGCCCGTAGGGTTCCTTCCATAGGGGCTGGCAGTGTTCCGTAGGGGCCTGTAGGGTTGTTTAAGTGCCCGCAGAAGTCTGTAGGAGTCTGTGGGATTCTGTAAGGTTCCGGAGGGTTCTGCAGGGTTCCGTAGGGGCCCGTAGAGTTCCGTAGTGGCTGGTAAAGTTCCGTAGGGCCCTGTGGGGTTCTGTATGGACCTGTAGGGTTCCGTAGGGGCCTGCAGTGTTCTGTAAGTGCCCGTAGGTGTCTGTACGGGTCTGTAGGTTTCCGTA
>NW_027415152.1:0-28212 GCF_964106895.1 Numenius arquata
TGTCGAGGACTCCAAAGCTGGACACCGTACGCCAGGTGGGGTCTCGCGTGCGCAGAGTAGAGGGGGGTAGAATCGCCTCCCGTGACCCGCTGGCCACGCTTCTCTTGATGCAGCCCAGGGTGGGGTTGGCTTTCTGGGCTGCCAGCGCGCGTTGCCGGCTCGTACTGACATGTAATAATGCTACTGACGTACCGTTAGCAGCCTCGTGTTAAAAGAAGCAAGAAGCTGTAATATCCTTAATTTAGACAGTTTTTACGTGAAACGGTGCATCCTCACTGTTTCGTCACTTTCAGGAGCGAGCAATTGACCGAGAGCAGGAGAGAGACCTTTTCCAGCAAGAGATAGGGAAGCCGGAACAACAGCTTAAGGTTCCACAAAGGATTCGGCCTGTCAGCGAGCATCAAACCGGAGAGGTAACGCGCGCTATTGCTTGTACTCAAGGGATCTAAATGGTACGCTGACAGCCGTTCGGATACCCTAGGGAAGCTGTTTTATGGTGTCCCTAACCTGCATCCGTTCGCAAGGCAGGAAAGGAAATCCCCCGAGATGAAAGGCTACGGTGTCGGGGGAACGTGGGGAAAGTGTGTTCTGGGTGTTTTTTGAGTCGGTCGGTTGGATGTTTTTAGTAGCAGACACACAGAAGCCTCGTAACTTTCAAAAAGACTCCCTCGCGTAACTTAATTTAGAAAATGGGGTTTTCAAAAGCCCGTGGAAACATTCAGGACTCCTGTAGCGATTCCCCCTGCTCTTGCGTCCTTTTGTGACATCCTGTTGGTAGCACGGGTACGGGCACCGCAGGAACGCAGTGACCAAGGGGTCACAGCCGAGACGTAGCGGCGCTCTCTGCGTGCGCCTCCCCGGGAGACGTCTGTCTCCCCTGAAACAATCTGGTGACCGCAGAAGGGCAGCTCGAGGAAGTCACAGCAACCTCTTAGGCCCAGCAAAAGCCAGAAAAGCGACAGCGGTGCAAACGCTGTGTGTTGTGAAGCTTTTTGCCTGTCTTGTTTGGTGACCTTTGGGTCAATTGAACTGCATTTTATTTTTTGGTGGGTTTTCTCCTGTCTTGCTTTTAGAGCAAGGCTGATATTTTTGCGTGATTCTCTCGCCCGATTTTCAGTCTTCAGCTTCTTCTCAGGTGGCACTGCGATTTTCAAAGAAAAGCTCTTCCTTTCGGTTCAGTTCAGTTGCTGTCGTTCGGTTCTTAAATGGTAGCAACGTTTAGTATTCTATATTAGATAGTTTATGACCACAGACAGTAATGGGACATACATGGATAGACGTGAAATGTAAGTTGTCAAAATATTTATTGCCTTACAATTCTCGGAGGTAGGGGTGTGTTTCCTGGGGTTTCAAAATCTATTTCACTAAAAAGGTTTGTAACAAATCCTGCAAAGTGTTCAGCCCGTACCGGGCGACCTGGCTGTCGTCAGCCTCTGCGTACAAGGAGTGGTGGGCCATTAGCCGAATGTGTGTTAACCGACACGCGTGGAGCAATTCCGCATCCGTCTGCTTCTGTGGCAAAGCGGGTGCCCGCTCCTGTCCTACGGACACGTTCCACAGAGGGGGGAGGCACAATTAGTTTTCCTGAATCCGGGATGTTCGTTTTGAGTTCGTTTTGTGATGCGTCTCCTCATAATTTGAGGCATGGGCAGCGTGTGAATTCCTAGTTAAAATTCTCACAGTTAAAAAGGCAAAACTTCTCCCGAGAAAAAAAATTTCAAATTTGATTGCATAATGAAACGAGGCCTGTTTTTCTGCACAGAAACGATTTGTGGGAATCGTCCTGAATTACAAGCGTGTATACCCAGATGTGTACACTCCAAGTTGGCAGATAGGCTGCAGCAGCAATGTAAAGCATGCTTTAAGGTGAAAGATGGCTGTAACTGTGATGAAAACTTTAAGGTTCGTACTAGATGCTTTTAAAGTAGGATTTTTCACAGGCAGGCGCAGCGGCAATTTTAGAGCCGAGTGGTGCCGAATATTACCCATTTACAGACAGAATTCTCGGTACTGTCTTAGATTTACATCGAATTTCTATCAAATGAGCCACCTAGCCTTCCTATATAGTATATTTTGGTGCCCCGATATTACTTGGCGTATTTCATAAGTATACCTTTTATGGCCGTTTCTCGTGCTTTTCCGAGAGAGCTGCTTTACTTTTTCATAGTTGCACGGTTTTTGAATGCCTCTTCTGCCTTTCAGATCTTCTCTTTCTCCTACGCCTTAAATACTCGTACAAGAACGTGCAGAAAATGTTATGTGCAGCTGTAACGTGCTTTGGGGTTTTTTTTGGTAGGATGAAATGGAAATACTGGGACTGGCGATCCAGAAGTCTGAAGAAGCCACCGTAAAGGACCGTCCCAGTGACTACCGTCGAGTTAGGATTATTAAAAGCACCAAAGCGACACGCTCGTAGAGATGGGGACTACCTCTGGACACGTGTTAATCCCGGTCAGGTGTCCTCGGGATACAGATGGTCTGCGCTTCCTGCTCTGACAAGACAGAAGCGATGAGCTTCAGGATGAGCTCCTGAAGACAAGAAAGAGGCCAGGTGCCGGGGTTCTTGTCTCTTTGTTTGTTTGTTTGTTTGTTTGTTTTGGGCGGGGGGTGGCGGGCGGGCGGGCGGGCGTGTGGCTTCCAAAACAGGGTGCGCGGTTGACTGCAGGTGGCAGCCTGCAGAGCTCTTTTGCTGCCTGACCTCGCCTTTTCTTTGTCACTCCTCTTTCATGGCATCTGCGCTGAAAGCCGGGGCGGTCAACGAAGAGACGTGGACAAAACGGGACGAACCGGCGCCGCTTCTGCCTGTTTTCCAGGCTTTGCCACGAACCAAGGAGCATCATCAGCCTCGTCACTGGTGGCGGCGAGTCCTGAGGTGGCTTAGGTGAGTCGAGCCTTCCAGGAACGTCCGTTGTCCGTAGCCTACGGCGTGTCATTTGGACGTCAGTCGGAAGGAGGTTTCCCTTTCTGAAAGGGCACCGGTTTCTCGTGCCAAGCGGTTGCCTCTCCTGAAGTTCCCACGAGAGGGGATCCTCGGAGACGATGCGCTGGGCAGCAGAAGTCATCAGCGAGGAGACGTCGCGCGCTCTATTAAATAGGGACAAAAAGAAAGACGATGTCCTTCCAAAGGCCCGAGCGCGGCACCTCTTCCGACGGCCGATGGCATGGCCGGCCTTTGGGCTCTGGGTCCCCCGTAACAGCGGGGACACGGCCAAACCCTGTTCCTCTGCGTGTTCGGCACAGCCAAAAGCCTTGGCCGGTCCGCCGGTCGTTTTCGGTAGCCTGGTGGACTGCGGCACCGGGGATTGGATTTCCCCCCGCCAAAAGTACAGCCGTTTGGGGAATCTCTTACCTTCCTGGTTTTTTCTATCGTAAAGGAGACTTTAAAAAAAGGGTTAAAGTCGTATAACGTGCAAACTGACTTGCAGGCTTTAAACGGCAACCGTCCACCGGCTGTAGCCTACAGCGTCTTAGGCGTCCCTAAGCGGCGAGGTATTTGTTCCAAATCTTTGAAAAGAGAGGCGACTGAAGGTAACGGGTTGGGTTTTTGGTTGGGTTTTTTTTCTAGTTTTTTTGTTTTTTGTTTTTCCCCCCCCTTTTCTTTAGGCGGAGCGCTCTGAAGAACCTGATTTCTGCCTGGCTTTCAGCGTCGCGTTTCCCCGGCAGTGCGGTAGCATCTCTCTCGGGCAGTGCCGCCGGCCAGATGTCCCTCCTCCTTGGGTAGGAGAGAAAGCAGCCCCCGGTCAAATGACAACTGCGCGTTCTGGAGACGGAGAGCGCAACGGTGGGGGTTCGGAGCTGTGCCAGTTGAATTAGCGCCGAAGAAAAAACCCGAGGCTTTTCTAGCGTGAGTATTTTTCTTGGCCGTATCTAAACGCGCGCAGAGCTTTCCAGCGGCAGGGAAAGGGAAGGGAGGAGGCGCTTCCCCCCAGCGGGCGGAGGGTTTGTTCCGCTGTTAGGCTGAGAAGGTGTTGCAAGTGGCACGGGTCAGTCTGAATAGGGACCTGAAGCGTCGGGATGGCTCCGGCTTTGGCAGGCCGTGCCGTCTTTGGAGCGGAGCTGTTTCCCCGCAATCCTCCTGTAGCTCAGCTCCTGTCCTGTCCCTCGGCCGGAGGGAATTCCTCTACTCTCTTCGGTGCTCTTTCGTTTGATGATGCTGATCTCCGGTTGGGGTTTGCTGTTTGTTTTGCAGGTGCCTCGTTGTCCGCGTCTCGTGCTGCTCGACAGATGCCCCGGCCCGGGTTTGCAGCCGGTGGTGGAGCCGCCTGAGGGGAAGGGGCCAGCCCTGGGTCTGGTCGTTCGGTGCATTTTTTGGGGCGAATTAAAAAAACCGGTGCGTGTGTGGGGGGGGGGGTGGTGTGATGATGTCATTTGGGGCAGCCGGATGTCAGCGGGGGAGCGACGGTGCGGCGGAGGAGCAGGTGAGTGGGGGTTAAGTGGGGTTCCCCCCACAAGAGGGTGGGTCACGGCCCCCAAACGCCTGAAAACTTGGTGCGGGGCAGGTGGTTGGGGTTTTGGGCGGTGGTGTTTAAAAAATGTTAAAAGCTGTATATGCGGGGGTGAGGCATTGGAGTAGAGAACAATCTCTCATTTTTCTGTGTGTTGAAAAATAATATTCCCTTACGTATATAAAAGGAGTTCAAAATACCAACCCGTATCTCTAAGGATTCTGTATTATTTAATGGGAGTTTAGACGACGGAAAGATTTTTTAAAAGATTTATTTATAAAGAGAGATTGAAGCGTCAAAGCGGATGTCTGGACAGGTCGCTAGTCCAATTGGATGTTGTCTATCGTGCGTGTTAATCTGTAAGTCTAAACAGATGTGACTCTTAGCAGAGGTTCTGTCGAAGTGTATCAAGAGCATCCGTTTTCCCTAAGTCTTACCCACGGGTCGGTCAGTGCGGAGGCGTAAACGCCTGTGCTGTAGATGGTTCCAGACTGCAAAGAGAGCCTATCGCTAGAAGGGATTTCCAAACTGGCCCTCCCCTCTGCTCTCTCTTGCCGGCGTCCAAGCGCTTTCAAAAGCGCTTTAAGCAGGAGTGTTGATTCCCAGGAGGATAGGGAAGCTCTACAGAGAGACTTAGGTAGATTGGATCGTTGGGCCAACATCAGTGGTATGAGTTTCAACAAGGGCGAGCGCCAGGTTCTGCGCGTGGGCCACAATAGCCCCGAGCAGCGCTACAGGCTTGGGGAAACGTGGCTGGAAAACCACCTGGAAGAAAGAGACCTGGGGGTGCTAATGGACAAGCGGCTGAACGTGAGCCGGCAGTGTGCCCAGGTGGCCACGAAAGCCAACGGCATCCTGGCTTGTATTAGAAACAGCGTGAGCAGCAGAAGTAGGGAGGCGATTGTGCCCCTGTACTCGGCACTGGTGAGGCCACACCTGGAGTATTGCGTCCGGTTTTGGGCACCTCAATCCAAGAGAGATGTCGAGGTGCTGGAGCGAGTGCAGAGGAGGGCAACGAAGCTGGTGAAGGGCCTGGAAAACAAATCCTATGAAGAGCGGTTGAAGGAGCTGGGACTGTTTAGTATGAGGAAGAGGGGGCTGAGGGGAGACCTCGTCACTCTCTTAACACTACTTGAAAGGACACTGTAGAGAGGTCGGTGCTGGTCTCCTGGCACAGGTAGGTAACGACAGAACGAGAGGGAACGGCTTCAAGCTCCAACAGGGTAGGTTTAGACTGGACATTAGGAAAGAATGTTTCACAGAGGGAGTGGTCGGGCATTGGAACAGGCTACCCAGGGAGGTGGTCGAGTCACCATCCCTGGATGTGTTTAAGAACCGTTGAGATGTGGTGTTGGGGGATATGGTGTAGGGGAGAACTTTGTAGAGTAGGGTAGATGGTTGGACTCGATGATGCCAAGGGTCTCTTGCAACCTAGACGATTCTATGATTCTATGAAAAGCAGCCCCTTCCCCCGTTTCCCCTCCCGCCCTGGGGAGCTGGATCGGTGCAGCGGGACAGGAGGAAAAAAACGCAGCCCCGTTTTCCTGCAGGGACGCAAAGCTCCCCGATGTCTCTGTGGTGGATAAGGCGGCACCCCCGCCTGCCTTCCTGGACGCCGGCGGACTGGCTGCTGTCGCCCCCGCGGCCCCCGGGGCCACGCGCAGAGCGCCGCGGCGTCCCTGGGGCTGGTTGCGGGGCGAACACCGGAGGTTTTTGGCGCCGAGGCGACGGCTGCGGCTGCCCGGACTGCGAGCGGGGACAGGGCAGAGAGCGGGAAGGCCTGCCCGCCGGTAAGTGGTCACGGTCCCTGGGTGGAGGGAAGCGGGCTGAGAGCGGTCACCGCTCATGGCCCCGGTGAGGTCTCAGAGGGGGACAAGGAAGGGGGCGTGGGCGCTGCCCGGTGCTTTCCGCCCGCTGCGGACCGGTCCGCAGCGATTTCTGGGCTGGCCGCCGTTTTCCCCCGGCCCCCTCCGGTTCCGGAGCGGCTCGGCCCGCCCATACCGCGCGCCCATTGGTCGCGGTGCCGTAAGCGGCGTCCGTCCTCTAGGAGCCCCCGTCCCATTGGTCGATCGCGCCGTCAATCTCCAGCGCCTCCCAGTCCGGCCAATCGGAGCGCGGCAGGCGATCCGACCAATCGGAGCGGGGCGGTCGCGTTCTGATTGGCTCGTCCTCCTGTCAATCCGCCCGGGGGGCGGTTGCCATGGTGAGGAAGCCCCGCCCGGTCGCGCATGCGCAGTAGTAAGGACGGCGCCGCCCTCACTACTGCGCATGCGCCACCGGGCGGGGCGTCCTCACCATGGCAACCGCCATTGACGTCCCACTCCGGCCAATCGGAGCGCGGCAGGCGATCCGACCAATCGGAGCGCGGCGGTCGCGTTGTGATTGGCTCGTCCTCCTGTCAATCCGCCCGGGGGCGGTTGCCATGGTGAGGAAGCCCCGCCTGGTCGCGCATGCGCAGTAGTAAGGGCGACGCCGTGCTCGCTACTGCCGCCTTGTGGACAAAAATCGGTACTGCAGGTGGGGGGGGGCGCGCATGCGCAGTGGAAAGAGTGGCGCCGCCCTCGCTGCTGCCGCCGCTTGTGGACAAAAAGCGGTACTGCAGGTACGGGGGTAGGGGGGTCCGGCCGCATGCGCAGTGGACGGGGGGGGGGGGGGGGGCGCTGCGCTCGCCGCTGCCGCCCGTGCCAGCAGAAACCGGCGCTGCAGCTCGGCGGATGCGGGGGGGGAAGGCGGAGCCCTGGGAGGTTCCATTTTCCCCAAATTGGGGAAAATTATTCAATTTGGGGTTTTTTTCGGTGCTTTTCCGCAACGGAAAAGACTTCAGGGTTTTGTTAGGGTTTTTCTTGCCCTTCCCCGCCGCCGGGGACGGCGCCCATGCGGGGGCTGACGCTGCAGAACCGTAAATTGAACCCCCAAATTGAACCCCGAACATGAATAACATTTTCCCTAATTTGGGGAAAAGGGAACCTTCCCCGGTCCCGCCTCCCCCCGCTCCCCGAGCCGCACCGCCGGTTTCTGCTGGCACGGGCGGCAGCGGCGGCGAGCGCAGCGCCCCCCTTTCTACTGGGCATGCGCGTCCCCCCCCCCCCCCGCCCTGTACCTGCGTACCTGCAGTACCGCTTTTTGTCCACGAGGGGGCAGTAGCGAGCACGGCGCCGCCCTCACTACTGCGCATGCGCCACCGGGCGGGGCGTCCTCACCATGGCAACCGCCATTGACGTCCCACTCCGGCCAATCGGAGCGCGGCAGGCGATCCGACCAATCGGAGCGCGGCGGTCGCGTTGTGATTGGCTCGTCCTCCTGTCAATCCGCCCGGGGGGCGGTTGCCATGGTGAGGAAGCCCCGCCCGGTCGCGCATGCGCAGTAGTAAGGACGGCGCCGCCCTCACTACTGCGCATGCGCCACCGGGCGGGGCGTCCTCACCATGGCAACCGCCCCCTGGCGGATTGACAGGAGGACGAGCCAATCACAGCGCGACCGCCGCGCTCCGATTGGTCGGATCGCCTGCCGCGCTCCGATTGGCCGGGGTGGGAGGCGCTGAAGATTGACGGCGCGACCGACCAATGGGACGGGCTCCCCGAGGACGGAAGCCGCTTCCGGCGCCGTGACCAATGGGCGCGCCGCATGGGCGGGCCGAGCCGCTCCGGAAGCGGAGGGGGCCGGGGGAAAATGGCGGCGCGCGCAGAAGCGGCTGCGGCGCGGCGCGGCGCGGACCGCACCGCACCGGACCGGCGCGGGCGGAAAGCACCGGGCAGCCGGACAGCGTCGCGGTGCCGCTGGACAGCGTCGCGGTGCCGCTGGACAGCGTCGCGGTGCCGCTGGACAGCGTCGCGAGGCAGCTGGACAGCGTCGAGGCCAGCGGGGGGGCGCGGGGAAGGCGGCCGGGGTCCCGAGGCGGCTCCGAGGGGAGACGGCGTTGCGGGGGGGCGGGCTGAGGCGTCTGGGGAGGTGCTCGCGGCTCCTGGGGCTGGCAAACGGGCTCGCGTGGCTGGTGTTGGGGCTTCAGCCGGAGAGGGAGTCGTGTGGCTTTGGGCTGAGGGGCGGGGGTGGAGTCCGGCGTTTTGGGGACTTGAGCAGAGGCTCAGCGGCTGGGTTTTGGGGCTCGGAAGGGGGCAGTAAGTGATGCGGTTTGGGGGCGGAGAGCAGAAGCCGTTTTGGCTGGTTCTGCACGGGGGGTGGGCAGGAGGGCGTTGGGGGCTGCGGGGGAAAGCAGGGGCTGGGCGGGCTGCGGGGTGCTCAAACAGCAGGTGAGGTTTTCAAATCTGCAACTTGTAACTGTTGCAGCTTTGTTCTGGCTTCCTCCATTTTTGCAAAAGCTTCTGTTGCTAGACAGAGCATTCCTCTGTGTATCAGCTACTTGAGCTAGTTTATTTCAATGCGTCTGATCAGGTTTGTCTGTTGAGCAAAGTGGCATTTAAAGGTGACGTTTCACCGGATGCCAGCGGCTGTGCCTTATTTCCAGTATAAAGATGTATTCCCCAAATATCAGAGTGGGATATAACAACTGCAGCTGGTCAAAAGTAACACTGAAATGCAAAATTTAGAATTTCTTTTTTCCCATTGGCTCCTCCTCAGTATGAACACAAAGTTAATTTCTATTCTTAATTCCTATTTATGCTACATATATGAAGGACGAACGCGAGGAAAGGAGACCATAAAATACTGGCCTATTGCTATTTGTATGCTGCGCTTTGAACAGAAGAGACAAAACTGTCCTTTTTGTGAAATAATACTGGCTGTATCAGTGCCGTCCTCGTGTTTTTATTCAAAAATGTGAGATTTGTTGCCCCGAATGGTGAGAGTAGTTTTTGTTAATGGAAGTCGCAAGAGGTTCTGCCACCTTAAAAACCATAGAATCATAGAATGGTTAGAGTTGGAAGGGACCTTCAAGATCATCGTGTTGCAGCCCCCCTGCCTTGGGCAGGGACGCCTCCACTAGAGCGGGTTGCTCAAAGCCCCGTCCAGCCTGGCCTTAAACACTTCCAGGGATGGGGCATCCACAGCTTCCCCGGGCAACCTGTTCCAGTGCCTCACCACCCTCACGGTAAAGAATTTCCTCCTAACATCTAGTCTGAATCTCCCCTCTTCCGATTTAAAACCGTTACCCCTTGTCCTGTCGCTACCTTTCCCGACAGAGAGTCCCTCTCCGGCTCTCCCGTAGGCTCCCTTCAGATATTGGAAGGCTGCTCTGAGGTCTCCCCGGAGCCTTCTCTTCTCCAGGCTGAACAACCCCAGCTCTCTCAGTCTCTCTTCACAGGGGAGGTGCTCCGTCCCTCCGATGGTTTTCGTGGCCCTCCGCTGGGCCCCTTCCAACAGGTCCACGTCCTTCCCGTGTCGAGGACTCCAAAGCTGGACACCGTACGCCAGGTGGGGTCTCGCGTGCGCAGAGTAGAGGGGGGTAGAATCGCCTCCCGTGACCCGCTGGCCACGCTTCTCTTGATGCAGCCCAGGGTGGGGTTGGCTTTCTGGGCTGCCAGCGCGCGTTGCCGGCTCGTACTGACATGTAATAATGCTACTGACGTACCGTTAGCAGCCTCGTGTTAAAAGAAGCGAGAAGCTGTAATATCCTTAATTTAGACAGTTTTTACGTGAAACGGTGCATCCTCACTGTTTCGTCACTTTCAGGAGCGAGCAATTGACCGAGAGCAGGAGAGAGACCTTTTCCAGCAAGAGATAGGGAAGCCGGAACAACAGCTTAAGGTTCCACAAAGGATTCGGCCTGTCAGCGAGCATCAAACCGGAGAGGTAACGCGCGCTATTGCTTGTACTCAAGGGATCTAAATGGTACGCTGACAGCCGTTCGGATACCCTAGGGAAGCTGTTTTATGGTGTCCCTAACCTGCATCCGTTCGCAAGGCAGGAAAGGAAATCCCCCGAGATGAAAGGCTACGGTGTCGGGGGAACGTGGGGAAAGTGTGTTCTGGGTGTTTTTTGAGTTGGTCGGTTGGATGTTTTTAGTAGCAGACACACAGAAGCCTCGTAACTTTCAAAAAGACTCCCTCGCGTAACTTAATTTAGAAAATGGGGTTTTCAAAAGCCCGTGGAAACATTCAGGACTCCTGTAGCGATTCCCCCTGCTCTTGCGTCCTTTTGTGACATCCTGTTGGTAGCACGGGTACGGGCACCGCAGGAACGCAGTGACCAAGGGGTCACAGCCGAGACGTAGCGGCGCTCTCTGCGTGCGCCTCCCCGGGAGACGTCTGTCTCCCCTGAAACAATCTGGTGACCGCAGAAGGGCAGCTCGAGGAAGTCACAGCAACCTCTTAGGCCCAGCAAAAGCCAGAAAAGCGACAGCGGTGCAAACGCTGTGTGTTGTGAAGCTTTTTGCCTGTCTTGTTTGGTGACCTTTGGGTCAATTGAACTGCATTTTATTTTTTGGTGGGTTTTCTCCTGTCTTGCTTTTAGAGCAAGGCTGATATTTTTGCGTGATTCTCTCGCCCGATTTTCAGTCTTCAGCTTCTTCTCAGGTGGCACTGCGATTTTCAAAGAAAAGCTCTTCCTTTCGGTTCAGTTCAGTTGCTGTCGTTCGGTTCTTAAATGGTAGCAACGTTTAGTATTCTATATTAGATAGTTTATGACCACAGACAGTAATGGGACATACATGGATAGACGTGAAATGTAAGTTGTCAAAATATTTATTGCCTTACAATTCTCGGAGGTAGGGGTGTGTTTCCTGGGGTTTCAAAATCTATTTCACTAAAAAGGTTTGTAACAAATCCTGCAAAGTGTTCAGCCCGTACCGGGCGACCTGGCTGTCGTCAGCCTCTGCGTACAAGGAGTGGTGGGCCATTAGCCGAATGTGTGTTAACCGACACGCGTGGAGCAATTCCGCATCCGTCTGCTTCTGTGGCAAAGCGGGTGCCCGCTCCTGTCCTACGGACACGTTCCACAGAGGGGGGAGGCACAATTAGTTTTCCTGAATCCGGGATGTTCGTTTTGAGTTCGTTTTGTGATGCGTCTCCTCATAATTTGAGGCATGGGTAGCGTGTGAATTCCTAGTTAAAATTCTCACAGTTAAAAAGGCAAAACTTCTCCCGAGAAAAAAAATTTCAAATTTGATTGCATAATGAAACGAGGCCTGTTTTTCTGCACAGAAACGATTTGTGGGAATCGTCCTGAATTACAAGCGTGTATACCCAGATGTGTACACTCCAAGTTGGCAGATAGGCTGCAGCAGCAATGTAAAGCATGCTTTAAGGTGAAAGATGGCTGTAACTGTGATGAAAACTTTAAGGTTCGTACTAGATGCTTTTAAAGTAGGATTTTTCACAGGCAGGCGCAGCGGCAATTTTAGAGCCGAGTGGTGCCGAATATTACCCATTTACAGACAGAATTCTCGGTACTGTCTTAGATTTACATCGAATTTCTATCAAATGAGCCACCTAGCCTTCCTATATAGTATATTTTGGTGCCCCGATATTACTTGGCGTATTTCATAAGTATACCTTTTATGGCCGTTTCTCGTGCTTTTCCGAGAGAGCTGCTTTACTTTTTCATAGTTGCACGGTTTTTGAATGCCTCTTCTGCCTTTCAGATCTTCTCTTTCTCCTACGCCTTAAATACTCGTACAAGAACGTGCAGAAAATGTTATGTGCAGCTGTAACGTGCTTTGGGGTTTTTTTTGGTAGGATGAAATGGAAATACTGGGACTGGCGATCCAGAAGTCTGAAGAAGCCACCGTAAAGGACCGTCCCAGTGACTACCGTCGAGTTAGGATTATTAAAAGCACCAAAGCGACACGCTCGTAGAGATGGGGACTACCTCTGGACACGTGTTAATCCCGGTCAGGTGTCCTCGGGATACAGATGGTCTGCGCTTCCTGCTCTGACAAGACAGAAGCGATGAGCTTCAGGATGAGCTCCTGAAGACAAGAAAGAGGCCAGGTGCCGGGGTTCTTGTCTCTTTGTTTGTTTGTTTGTTTGTTTGTTTTGGGCGGGGGGTGGCGGGCGGGCGGGCGGGCGTGTGGCTTCCAAAACAGGGTGCGCGGTTGACTGCAGGTGGCAGCCTGCAGAGCTCTTTTGCTGCCTGACCTCGCCTTTTCTTTGTCACTCCTCTTTCATGGCATCTGCGCTGAAAGCCGGGGCGGTCAACGAAGAGACGTGGACAAAACGGGACGAACCGGCGCCGCTTCTGCCTGTTTTCCAGGCTTTGCCACGAACCAAGGAGCATCATCAGCCTCGTCACTGGTGGCGGCGAGTCCTGAGGTGGCTTAGGTGAGTCGAGCCTTCCAGGAACGTCCGTTGTCCGTAGCCTACGGCGTGTCATTTGGACGTCAGTCGGAAGGAGGTTTCCCTTTCTGAAAGGGCACCGGTTTCTCGTGCCAAGCGGTTGCCTCTCCTGAAGTTCCCACGAGAGGGGATCCTCGGAGACGATGCGCTGGGCAGCAGAAGTCATCAGCGAGGAGACGTCGCGCGCTCTATTAAATAGGGACAAAAAGAAAGACGATGTCCTTCCAAAGGCCCGAGCGCGGCACCTCTTCCGACGGCCGATGGCATGGCCGGCCTTTGGGCTCTGGGTCCCCCGTAACAGCGGGGACACGGCCAAACCCTGTTCCTCTGCGTGTTCGGCACAGCCAAAAGCCTTGGCCGGTCCGCCGGTCGTTTTCGGTAGCCTGGTGGACTGCGGCACCGGGGATTGGATTTCCCCCCGCCAAAAGTACAGCCGTTTGGGGAATCTCTTACCTTCCTGGTTTTTTCTATCGTAAAGGAGACTTTAAAAAAAGGGTTAAAGTCGTATAACGTGCAAACTGACTTGCAGGCTTTAAACGGCAACCGTCCACCGGCTGTAGCCTACAGCGTCTTAGGCGTCCCTAAGCGGCGAGGTATTTGTTCCAAATCTTTGAAAAGAGAGGCGACTGAAGGTAACGGGTTGGGTTTTTGGTTGGGTTTTTTTTCTAGTTTTTTTGTTTTTTGTTTTTCCCCCCCCTTTTCTTTAGGCGGAGCGCTCTGAAGAACCTGATTTCTGCCTGGCTTTCAGCGTCGCGTTTCCCCGGCAGTGCGGTAGCATCTCTCTCGGGCAGTGCCGCCGGCCAGATGTCCCTCCTCCTTGGGTAGGAGAGAAAGCAGCCCCCGGTCAAATGACAACTGCGCGTTCTGGAGACGGAGAGCGCAACGGTGGGGGTTCGGAGCTGTGCCAGTTGAATTAGCGCCGAAGAAAAAACCCGAGGCTTTTCTAGCGTGAGTATTTTTCTTGGCCGTATCTAAACGCGCGCAGAGCTTTCCAGCGGCAGGGAAAGGGAAGGGAGGAGGCGCTTCCCCCCAGCGGGCGGAGGGTTTGTTCCGCTGTTAGGCTGAGAAGGTGTTGCAAGTGGCACGGGTCAGTCTGAATAGGGACCTGAAGCGTCGGGATGGCTCCGGCTTTGGCAGGCCGTGCCGTCTTTGGAGCGGAGCTGTTTCCCCGCAATCCTCCTGTAGCTCAGCTCCTGTCCTGTCCCTCGGCCGGAGGGAATTCCTCTACTCTCTTCGGTGCTCTTTCGTTTGATGATGCTGATCTCCGGTTGGGGTTTGCTGTTTGTTTTGCAGGTGCCTCGTTGTCCGCGTCTCGTGCTGCTCGACAGATGCCCCGGCCCGGGTTTGCAGCCGGTGGTGGAGCCGCCTGAGGGGAAGGGGCCAGCCCTGGGTCTGGTCGTTCGGTGCATTTTTTGGGGCGAATTAAAAAAACCGGTGCGTGTGGGGGGGGGGGGGGTGGTGTGATGATGTCATTTGGGGCAGCCGGATGTCAGCGGGGGAGCGACGGTGCGGCGGAGGAGCAGGTGAGTGGGGGTTAAGTGGGGTTCCCCCCACAAGAGGGTGGGTCACGGCCCCCAAACGCCTGAAAACTTGGTGCGGGGCAGGTGGTTGGGGTTTTGGGCGGTGGTGTTTAAAAAATGTTAAAAGCTGTATATGCGGGGGTGAGGCATTGGAGTAGAGAACAATCTCTCATTTTTCTGTGTGTTGAAAAATAATATTCCCTTACGTATATAAAAGGAGTTCAAAATACCAACCCGTATCTCTAAGGATTCTGTATTATTTAATGGGAGTTTAGACGACGGAAAGATTTTTTAAAAGATTTATTTATAAAGAGAGATTGAAGCGTCAAAGCGGATGTCTGGACAGGTCGCTAGTCCAATTGGATGTTGTCTATCGTGCGTGTTAATCTGTAAGTCTAAACAGATGTGACTCTTAGCAGAGGTTCTGTCGAAGTGTATCAAGAGCATCCGTTTTCCCTAAGTCTTACCCACGGGTCGGTCAGTGCGGAGGCGTAAACGCCTGTGCTGTAGATGGTTCCAGACTGCAAAGAGAGCCTATCGCTAGAAGGGATTTCCAAACTGGCCCTCCCCTCTGCTCTCTCTTGCCGGCGTCCAAGCGCTTTCAAAAGCGCTTTAAGCAGGAGTGTTGATTCCCAGGAGGATAGGGAAGCTCTACAGAGAGACTTAGGTAGATTGGATCGTTGGGCCAACATCAGTGGTATGAGTTTCAACAAGGGCGAGTGCCAGGTTCTGCGCGTGGGCCACAATAACCCCGAGCAGCGCTACAGGCTTGGGGAAACGTGGCTGGAAAACCACCTGGAAGAAAGAGACCTGGGGGTGCTAATGGACAAGCGGCTGAACGTGAGCCGGCAGTGTGCCCAGGTGGCCACGAAAGCCAACGGCATCCTGGCTTGTATTAGAAACAGCGTGAGCAGCAGAAGTAGGGAGGCGATTGTGCCCCTGTACTCGGCACTGGTGAGGCCACACCTGGAGTATTGCGTCCGGTTTTGGGCACCTCAATCCAAGAGAGATGTCGAGGTGCTGGAGCGAGTGCAGAGGAGGGCAACGAAGCTGGTGAAGGGCCTGGAAAACAAATCCTATGAAGAGCGGTTGAAGGAGCTGGGACTGTTTAGTATGAGGAAGAGGGGGCTGAGGGGAGACCTCGTCACTCTCTAAACCTACTTGAAAGGACACTGTAGAGAGGTCGGTGCTGGTCTCTTGGCACGGGTAGGTAACGACAGAACGAGAGGGAACGGCTTCAAGCTCCAACAGGGTAGGTTTAGACTGGACATTAGGAAAGAACGTTTCACAGAACGAGTGGTCGGGCATTGGAACAGGCTACCCAGGGAGGTGGTCGAGTCACCATCCCTGGATGTGTTTAAGAACCGTTGAGATGTGGTGTTGGGGGATATGGTGTAGGGGAGAACTTTGTAGAGTAGGGTAGATGGTTGGACTCGATGATCCCAAGGGTCTCTTGCAACCTAGACGATTCTATGATTCTATGAAAAGCAGCCCCTTCCCCCGTTTCCCCTCCCGCCCTGGGGAGCTGGATCGGTGCAGCGGGACAGGAGGAAAAAAACGCAGCCCCGTTTTCCTGCAGGGACGCAAAGCTCCCCGATGTCTCTGTGGTGGATAAGGCGGCACCCCCGCCTGCCTTCCTGGACGCCGGCGGACTGGCTGCTGTCGCCCCCGCGGCCCCCGGGGCCACGCGCAGAGCGCCGCGGCGTCCCTGGGGCTGGTTGCGGGGCGAACACCGGAGGTTTTTGGCGCCGAGGCGACGGCTGCGGCTGCCCGGACTGCGAGCGGGGACAGGGCAGAGAGCGGGAAGGCCTGCCCGCCGGTAAGTGGTCACGGTCCCTGGGTGGAGGGAAGCGGGCTGAGAGCGGTCACCGCTCATGGCCCCGGTGAGGTCTCAGAGGGGGACAAGGAAGGGGGCGTGGGCGCTGCCCGGTGCTTTCCGCCCGCTGCGGACCGGTCCGCAGCGATTTCTGGGCTGGCCGCCGTTTTCCCCCCGGCCCCCTCCGCTTCCGGAGCGGCTCGGCCCGCCCATACCGCGCGCCCATTGGTCGCGGTGCCGTAAGCGGCGTCCGTCCTCTAGGAGCCCCCGTCCCATTGGTCGATCGCGCCGTCAATCTCCAGCGCCTCCCAGTCCGGCCAATCGGAGCGCGGCAGGCGATCCGACCAATCGGAGCGGGGCGGTCGCGTTCTGATTGGCTCGTCCTCCTGTCAATCCGCCCGGGGGGCGGTTGCCATGGTGAGGAAGCCCCGCCCGGTCGCGCATGCGCAGTAGTAAGGACGGCGCCGCCCTCACTACTGCGCATGCGCCACCGGGCGGGGCGTCCTCACCATGGCAACCGCCCCCTGGCGGATTGACAGGAGGACGAGCCAATCACAGCGCGACCGCCGCGCTCCGATTGGTCGGATCGCCTGCCGCGCTCCGATTGGCCGGGGTGGGAGGCGCTGAAGATTGACGGCGCGACCGACCAATGGGACGGGCTCCCCGAGGACGGAAGCCGCTTCCGGCGCCGTGACCAATGGGCGCGCCGCATGGGCGGGCCGAGCCGCTCCGGAAGCGGAGGGGGCCGGGGGAAAATGGCGGCGCGCGCAGAAGCGGCTGCGGCGCGGCGCGGCGCGGACCGCACCGCACCGCACCGGACCGGCGCGGGCGGAAAGCACCGGGCAGCCGGACAGCGTCGCGGTGCCGCTGGACAGCGTCGCGGTGCCGCTGGACAGCGTCGCGGTGCCGCTGGACAGCGTCGCGAGGCAGCTGGACAGCGTCGAGGCCAGCGGGGGGGCGCGGGGAAGGCGGCCGGGGTCCCGAGGCGGCTCCGAGGGGAGACGGCGTTGCGGGGGGGCGGGCTGAGGCGTCTGGGGAGGTGCTCGCGGCTCCTGGGGCTGGCAAACGGGCTCGCGTGGCTGGTGTTGGGGCTTCAGCCGGAGAGGGAGTCGTGTGGCTTTGGGCTGAGGGGCGGGGGTGGAGTCCGGCGTTTTGGGGACTTGAGCAGAGGCTCAGCGGCTGGGTTTTGGGGCTCGGAAGGGGGCAGTAAGTGATGCGGTTTGGGGGCGGAGAGCAGAAGCCGTTTTGGCTGGTTCTGCAGGGGGGGTGGGCAGGAGGGCGTTGGGGGCTGCGGGGGAAAGCAGGGGCTGGGCGGGCTGCGGGGTGCTCAAACAGCAGGTGAGGTTTTCAAATCTGCAACTTGTAACTGTTGCAGCTTTGTTCTGGCTTCCTCCATTTTTGCAAAAGCTTCTGTTGCTAGACAGAGCATTCCTCTGTGTATCAGCTACTTGAGCTAGTTTATTTCAATGCGTCTGATCAGGTTTGTCTGTTGAGCAAAGTGGCATTTAAAGGTGACGTTTCACCGGATGCCAGCGGCTGTGCCTTATTTCCAGTATAAAGATGTATTCCCCAAATATCAGAGTGGGATATAACAACTGCAGCTGGTCAAAAGTAACACTGAAATGCAAAATTTAGAATTTCTTTTTTCCCATTGGCTCCTCCTCAGTATGAACACAAAGTTAATTTCTATTCTTAATTCCTATTTATGCTACATATATGAAGGACGAACGCGAGGAAAGGAGACCATAAAATACTGGCCTATTGCTATTTGTATGCTGCGCTTTGAACAGAAGAGACAAAACTGTCCTTTTTGTGAAATAATACTGGCTGTATCAGTGCCGTCCTCGTGTTTTTATTCAAAAATGTGAGATTTGTTGCCCCGAATGGTGAGAGTAGTTTTTGTTAATGGAAGTCGCAAGAGGTTCTGCCACCTTAAAAACCATAGAATCATAGAATGGTTAGAGTTGGAAGGGACCTTCAAGATCATCGTGTTGCAGCCCCCCTGCCTTGGGCAGGGACGCCTCCACTAGAGCGGGTTGCTCAAAGCCCCGTCCAGCCTGGCCTTAAACACTTCCAGGGATGGGGCATCCACAGCTTCCCCGGGCAACCTGTTCCAGTGCCTCACCACCCTCACGGTAAAGAATTTCCTCCTAACATCTAGTCTGAATCTCCCCTCTTCCGATTTAAAACCGTTACCCCTTGTCCTGTCGCTACCTTTCCCGACAGAGAGTCCCTCTCCGGCTCTCCCGTAGGCTCCCTTCAGATATTGGAAGGCTGCTCTGAGGTCTCCCCGGAGCCTTCTCTTCTCCAGGCTGAACAACCCCAGCTCTCTCAGTCTCTCTTCACAGGGGAGGTGCTCCGTCCCTCCGATGGTTTTCGTGGCCCTCCGCTGGGCCCCTTCCAACAGGTCCACGTCCTTCCCGTGTCGAGGACTCCAAAGCTGGACACCGTACGCCAGGTGGGGTCTCGCGTGCGCAGAGTAGAGGGGGGTAGAATCGCCTCCCGTGACCCGCTGGCCACGCTTCTCTTGATGCAGCCCAGGGTGGGGTTGGCTTTCTGGGCTGCCAGCGCGCGTTGCCGGCTCGTACTGACATGTAATAATGCTACTGACGTACCGTTAGCAGCCTCGTGTTAAAAGAAGCAAGAAGCTGTAATATCCTTAATTTAGACAGTTTTTACGTGAAATGGTGCATCCTCACTGTTTCGTCACTTTCAGGAGCGAGCAATTGACCGAGAGCAGGAGAGAGACCTTTTCCAGCAAGAGATAGGGAAGCCGGAACAACAGCTTAAGGTTCCACAAAGGATTCGGCCTGTCAGCGAGCATCAAACCGGAGAGGTAACGCGCGCTATTGCTTGTACTCAAGGGATCTAAATGGTACGCTGACAGCCGTTCGGATACCCTAGGGAAGCTGTTTTATGGTGTCCCTAACCTGCATCCGTTCGCAAGGCAGGAAAGGAAATCCCCCGAGATGAAAGGCTACGGTGTCGGGGGAACGTGGGGAAAGTGTGTTCTGGGTGTTTTTTGAGTCGGTCGGTTGGATGTTTTTAGTAGCAGACACACAGAAGCCTCGTAACTTTCAAAAAGACTCCCTCGCGTAACTTAATTTAGAAAATGGGGTTTTCAAAAGCCCGTGGAAACATTCAGGACTCCTGTAGCGATTCCCCCTGCTCTTGCGTCCTTTTGTGACATCCTGTTGGTAGCACGGGTACGGGCACCGCAGGAACGCAGTGACCAAGGGGTCACAGCCGAGACGTAGCGGCGCTCTCTGCGTGCGCCTCCCCGGGAGACGTCTGTCTCCCCTGAAACAATCTGGTGACCGCAGAAGGGCAGCTCGAGGAAGTCACAGCAACCTCTTAGGCCCAGCAAAAGCCAGAAAAGCGACAGCGGTGCAAACGCTGTGTGTTGTGAAGCTTTTTGCCTGTCTTGTTTGGTGACCTTTGGGTCAATTGAACTGCATTTTATTTTTTGGTGGGTTTTCTCCTGTCTTGCTTTTAGAGCAAGGCTGATATTTTTGCGTGATTCTCTCGCCCGATTTTCAGTCTTCAGCTTCTTCTCAGGTGGCACTGCGATTTTCAAAGAAAAGCTCTTCCTTTCGGTTCAGTTCAGTTGCTGTCGTTCGGTTCTTAAATGGTAGCAACGTTTAGTATTCTATATTAGATAGTTTATGACCACAGACAGTAATGGGACATACATGGATAGACGTGAAATGTAAGTTGTCAAAATATTTATTGCCTTACAATTCTCGGAGGTAGGGGTGTGTTTCCTGGGGTTTCAAAATCTATTTCACTAAAAAGGTTTGTAACAAATCCTGCAAAGTGTTCAGCCCGTACCGGGCGACCTGGCTGTCGTCAGCCTCTGCGTACAAGGAGTGGTGGGCCATTAGCCGAATGTGTGTTAACCGACACGCGTGGAGCAATTCCGCATCCGTCTGCTTCTGTGGCAAAGCGGGTGCCCGCTCCTGTCCTACGGACACGTTCCACAGAGGGGGGAGGCACAATTAGTTTTCCTGAATCCGGGATGTTCGTTTTGAGTTCGTTTTGTGATGCGTCTCCTCATAATTTGAGGCATGGGTAGCGTGTGAATTCCTAGTTAAAATTCTCACAGTTAAAAAGGCAAAACTTCTCCCGAGAAAAAAAATTTCAAATTTGATTGCATAATGAAACGAGGCCTGTTTTTCTGCACAGAAACGATTTGTGGGAATCGTCCTGAATTACAAGCGTGTATACCCAGATGTGTACACTCCAAGTTGGCAGATAGGCTGCAGCAGCAATGTAAAGCATGCTTTAAGGTGAAAGATGGCTGTAACTGTGATGAAAACTTTAAGGTTCGTACTAGATGCTTTTAAAGTAGGATTTTTCACAGGCAGGCGCAGCGGCAATTTTAGAGCCGAGTGGTGCCGAATATTACCCATTTACAGACAGAATTCTCGGTACTGTCTTAGATTTACATCGAATTTCTATCAAATGAGCCACCTAGCCTTCCTATATAGTATATTTTGGTGCCCCGATATTACTTGGCGTATTTCATAAGTATACCTTTTATGGCCGTTTCTCGTGCTTTTCCGAGAGAGCTGCTTTACTTTTTCATAGTTGCACGGTTTTTGAATGCCTCTTCTGCCTTTCAGATCTTCTCTTTCTCCTACGCCTTAAATACTCGTACAAGAACGTGCAGAAAATGTTATGTGCAGCTGTAACGTGCTTTGGGGTTTTTTTTGGTAGGATGAAATGGAAATACTGGGACTGGCGATCCAGAAGTCTGAAGAAGCCACCGTAAAGGACCGTCCCAGTGACTACCGTCGAGTTAGGATTATTAAAAGCACCAAAGCGACACGCTCGTAGAGATGGGGACTACCTCTGGACACGTGTTAATCCCGGTCAGGTGTCCTCGGGATACAGATGGTCTGCGCTTCCTGCTCTGACAAGACAGAAGCGATGAGCTTCAGGATGAGCTCCTGAAGACAAGAAAGAGGCCAGGTGCCGGGGTTCTTGTCTCTTTGTTTGTTTGTTTGTTTGTTTGTTTTGGGCGGGGGGTGGCGGGCGGGCGGGCGGGCGGGCGGGCGGCTTCCAAAACAGGGTGCGCGGTTGACTGCAGGTGGCAGCCTGCAGAGCTCTTTTGCTGCCTGACCTCGCCTTTTCTTTGTCACTCCTCTTTCATGGCATCTGCGCTGAAAGCCGGGGCGGTCAACGAAGAGACGTGGACAAAACGGGACGAACCGGCGCCGCTTCTGCCTGTTTTCCAGGCTTTGCCACGAACCAAGGAGCATCATCAGCCTCGTCACTGGTGGCGGCGAGTCCTGAGGTGGCTTAGGTGAGTCGAGCCTTCCAGGAACGTCCGTTGTCCGTAGCCTACGGCGTGTCATTTGGACGTCAGTCGGAAGGAGGTTTCCCTTTCTGAAAGGGCACCGGTTTCTCGTGCCAAGCGGTTGCCTCTCCTGAAGTTCCCACGAGAGGGGATCCTCGGAGACGATGCGCTGGGCAGCAGAAGTCATCAGCGAGGAGACGTCGCGCGCTCTATTAAATAGGGACAAAAAGAAAGACGATGTCCTTCCAAAGGCCCGAGCGCGGCACCTCTTCCGACGGCCGATGGCATGGCCGGCCTTTGGGCTCTGGGTCCCCCGTAACAGCGGGGACACGGCCAAACCCTGTTCCTCTGCGTGTTCGGCACAGCCAAAAGCCTTGGCCGGTCCGCCGGTCGTTTTCGGTAGCCTGGTGGACTGCGGCACCGGGGATTGGATTTCCCCCCGCCAAAAGTACAGCCGTTTGGGGAATCTCTTACCTTCCTGGTTTTTTCTATCGTAAAGGAGACTTTAAAAAAAGGGTTAAAGTCGTATAACGTGCAAACTGACTTGCAGGCTTTAAACGGCAACCGTCCACCGGCTGTAGCCTACAGCGTCTTAGGCGTCCCTAAGCGGCGAGGTATTTGTTCCAAATCTTTGAAAAGAGAGGCGACTGAAGGTAACGGGTTGGGTTTTTGGTTGGGTTTTTTTTCTAGTTTTTTTGTTTTTTGTTTTTCCCCCCCCTTTTCTTTAGGCGGAGCGCTCTGAAGAACCTGATTTCTGCCTGGCTTTCAGCGTCGCGTTTCCCCGGCAGTGCGGTAGCATCTCTCTCGGGCAGTGCCGCCGGCCAGATGTCCCTCCTCCTTGGGTAGGAGAGAAAGCAGCCCCCGGTCAAATGACAACTGCGCGTTCTGGAGACGGAGAGCGCAACGGTGGGGGTTCGGAGCTGTGCCAGTTGAATTAGCGCCGAAGAAAAAACCCGAGGCTTTTCTAGCGTGAGTATTTTTCTTGGCCGTATCTAAACGCGCGCAGAGCTTTCCAGCGGCAGGGAAAGGGAAGGGAGGAGGCGCTTCCCCCCAGCGGGCGGAGGGTTTGTTCCGCTGTTAGGCTGAGAAGGTGTTGCAAGTGGCACGGGTCAGTCTGAATAGGGACCTGAAGCGTCGGGATGGCTCCGGCTTTGGCAGGCCGTGCCGTCTTTGGAGCGGAGCTGTTTCCCCGCAATCCTCCTGTAGCTCAGCTCCTGTCCTGTCCCTCGGCCGGAGGGAATTCCTCTACTCTCTTCGGTGCTCTTTCGTTTGATGATGCTGATCTCCGGTTGGGGTTTGCTGTTTGTTTTGCAGGTGCCTCGTTGTCCGCGTCTCGTGCTGCTCGACAGATGCCCCGGCCCGGGTTTGCAGCCGGTGGTGGAGCCGCCTGAGGGGAAGGGGCCAGCCCTGGGTCTGGTCGTTCGGTGCATTTTTTGGGGCGAATTAAAAAAACCGGTGCGTGTGGGGGGGGGGGGGGTGGTGTGATGATGTCATTTGGGGCAGCCGGATGTCAGCGGGGGAGCGACGGTGCGGCGGAGGAGCAGGTGAGTGGGGGTTAAGTGGGGTTCCCCCCACAAGAGGGTGGGTCACGGCCCCCAAACGCCTGAAAACTTGGTGCGGGGCAGGTGGTTGGGGTTTTGGGCGGTGGTGTTTAAAAAATGTTAAAAGCTGTATATGCGGGGGTGAGGCATTGGAGTAGAGAACAATCTCTCATTTTTCTGTGTGTTGAAAAATAATATTCCCTTACGTATATAAAAGGAGTTCAAAATACCAACCCGTATCTCTAAGGATTCTGTATTATTTAATGGGAGTTTAGACGACGGAAAGATTTTTTAAAAGATTTATTTATAAAGAGAGATTGAAGCGTCAAAGCGGATGTCTGGACAGGTCGCTAGTCCAATTGGATGTTGTCTATCGTGCGTGTTAATCTGTAAGTCTAAACAGATGTGACTCTTAGCAGAGGTTCTGTCGAAGTGTATCAAGAGCATCCGTTTTCCCTAAGTCTTACCCACGGGTCGGTCAGTGCGGAGGCGTAAACGCCTGTGCTGTAGATGGTTCCAGACTGCAAAGAGAGCCTATCGCTAGAAGGGATTTCCAAACTGGCCCTCCCCTCTGCTCTCTCTTGCCGGCGTCCAAGCGCTTTCAAAAGCGCTTTAAGCAGGAGTGTTGATTCCCAGGAGGATAGGGAAGCTCTACAGAGAGACTTAGGTAGATTGGATCGTTGGGCCAACATCAGTGGTATGAGTTTCAACAAGGGCGAGTGCCAGGTTCTGCGCGTGGGCCACAATAACCCCGAGCAGCGCTACAGGCTTGGGGAAACGTGGCTGGAAAACCACCTGGAAGAAAGAGACCTGGGGGTGCTAATGGACAAGCGGCTGAACGTGAGCCGGCAGTGTGCCCAGGTGGCCACGAAAGCCAACGGCATCCTGGCTTGTATTAGAAACAGCGTGAGCAGCAGAAGTAGGGAGGCGATTGTGCCCCTGTACTCGGCACTGGTGAGGCCACACCTGGAGTATTGCGTCCGGTTTTGGGCACCTCAATCCAAGAGAGATGTTGAGGTGCTGGAGCGAGTGCAGAGGAGGGCAACGAAGCTGGTGAAGGGCCTGGAAAACAAATCCTATGAAGAGCGGTTGAAGGAGCTGGGACTGTTTAGTATGAGGAAGAGGGGGCTGAGGGGAGACCTCGTCACTCTCTAAACCTACTTGAAAGGACACTGTAGAGAGGTCGGTGCTGGTCTCTTGGCACGGGTAGGTAACGACAGAACGAGAGGGAACGGCTTCAAGCTCCAACAGGGTAGGTTTAGACTGGACATTAGGAAAGAACGTTTCACAGAACGAGTGGTCGGGCATTGGAACAGGCTACCCAGGGAGGTGGTCGAGTCACCATCCCTGGATGTGTTTAAGAACCGTTGAGATGTGGTGTTGGGGGATATGGTGTAGGGGAGAACTTTGTAGAGTAGGGTAGATGGTTGGACTCGATGATCCCAAGGGTCTCTTGCAACCTAGACGATTCTATGATTCTATGAAAAGCAGCCCCTTCCCCCGTTTCCCCTCCCGCCCTGGGGAGCTGGATCGGTGCAGCGGGACAGGAGGAAAAAAACGCAGCCCCGTTTTCCTGCAGGGACGCAAAGCTCCCCGATGTCTCTGTGGTGGATAAGGCGGCACCCCCGCCTGCCTTCCTGGACGCCGGCGGACTGGCTGCTGTCGCCCCCGCGGCCCCCGGGGCCACGCGCAGAGCGCCGCGGCGTCCCTGGGGCTGGTTGCGGGGCGAACACCGGAGGTTTTTGGCGCCGAGGCGACGGCTGCGGCTGCCCGGACTGCGAGCGGGGACAGGGCAGAGAGCGGGAAGGCCTGCCCGCCGGTAAGTGGTCACGGTCCCTGGGTGGAGGGAAGCGGGCTGAGAGCGGTCACCGCTCATGGCCCCGGTGAGGTCTCAGAGGGGGACAAGGAAGGGGGCGTGGGCGCTGCCCGGTGCTTTCCGCCCGCTGCGGACCGGTCCGCAGCGATTTCTGGGCTGGCCGCCGTTTTCCCCCGGCCCCCTCCGCTTCCGGAGCGGCTCGGCCCGCCCATACCGCGCGCCCATTGGTCGCGGTGCCGTAAGCGGCGTCCGTCCTCTAGGAGCCCCCGTCCCATTGGTCGATCGCGCCGTCAATCTCCAGCGCCTCCCAGTCCGGCCAATCGGAGCGCGGCAGGCGATCCGACCAATCGGAGCGGGGCGGTCGCGTTCTGATTGGCTCGTCCTCCTGTCAATCCGCCCGGGGGGCGGTTGCCATGGTGAGGAAGCCCCGCCCGGTCGCGCATGCGCAGTAGTAAGGACGGCGCCGCCCTCACTACTGCGCATGCGCCACCGGGCGGGGCGTCCTCACCATGGCAACCGCCATTGACGTCCCACTCCGGCCAATCGGAGCGCGGCAGGCGATCCGACCAATCGGAGCGCGGCGGTCGCGTTGTGATTGGCTCGTCCTCCTGTCAATCCGCCCGGGGGCGGTTGCCATGGTGAGGAAGCCCCGCCTGGTCGCGCATGCGCAGTAGTAAGGGCGACGCCGTGCTCGCTACTGCCGCCTTGTGGACAAAAATCGGTACTGCAGGTGGGGGGGGCGCGCATGCGCAGTGGAAAGAGTGGCGCCGCCCTCGCTGCTGCCGCCGCTTGTGGACAAAAAGCGGTACTGCAGGTACGGGGGTAGGGGGGTCCGGCCGCATGCGCAGTGGACGGGGGGGGGGGGGGGGCGCTGCGCTCGCCGCTGCCGCCCGTGCCAGCAGAAACCGGCGCTGCAGCTCGGCGGATGCGGGGGGGGAAGGCGGAGCCCTGGGAGGTTCCATTTTCCCCAAATTGGGGAAAATTATTCAATTTGGGGTTTTTTTCGGTGCTTTTCCGCAACGGAAAAGACTTCAGGGTTTTGTTA
Organism: Numenius arquata; assembly: GCF_964106895.1. Classification (NCBI taxonomy): domain Eukaryota; kingdom Metazoa; phylum Chordata; class Aves; order Charadriiformes; family Scolopacidae; genus Numenius; species Numenius arquata. The sequence goes on from NW_027415152.1 coordinate 25,714, forward strand.
GGGTTTTTCTTGCCCTTCCCCGCCGCCGGGGACGGCGCCCATGCGGGGGCTGACGCTGCAGAACCGTAAATTGAACCCCCAAATTGAACCCCGAACATGAATAACATTTTCCCTAATTTGGGGAAAAGGGAACCTTCCCCGGTCCCGCCTCCCCCCGCTCCCCGAGCCGCACCGCCGGTTTCTGCTGGCACGGGCGGCAGCGGCGGCGAGCGCAGCGCCCCCCTTTCTACTGGGCATGCGCGTCCCCCCCCCCCCCCCGCCCTGTACCTGCGTACCTGCAGTACCGCTTTTTGTCCACGAGGGGGCAGTAGCGAGCACGGCGCCGCCCTCACTACTGCGCATGCGCCACCGGGCGGGGCGTCCTCACCATGGCAACCGCCATTGACGTCCCACTCCGGCCAATCGGAGCGCGGCAGGCGATCCGACCAATCGGAGCGCGGCGGTCGCGTTGTGATTGGCTCGTCCTCCTGTCAATCCGCCCGGGGGGCGGTTGCCATGGTGAGGAAGCCCCGCCCGGTCGCGCATGCGCAGTAGTAAGGACGGCGCCGCCCTCACTACTGCGCATGCGCCACCGGGCGGGGCGTCCTCACCATGGCAACCGCCCCCTGGCGGATTGACAGGAGGACGAGCCAATCACAGCGCGACCGCCGCGCTCCGATTGGTCGGATCGCCTGCCGCGCTCCGATTGGCCGGGGTGGGAGGCGCTGAAGATTGACGGCGCGACCGACCAATGGGACGGGCTCCCCGAGGACGGAAGCCGCTTCCGGCGCCGTGACCAATGGGCGCGCCGCATGGGCGGGCCGAGCCGCTCCGGAAGCGGAGGGGGCCGGGGGAAAATGGCGGCGCGCGCAGAAGCGGCTGCGGCGCGGCGCGGCGCGGACCGCACCGCACCGGACCGGCGCGGGCGGAAAGCACCGGGCAGCCGGACAGCGTCGCGGTGCCGCTGGACAGCGTCGCGGTGCCGCTGGACAGCGTCGCGAGGCAGCTGGACAGCGTCGCGAGGCAGCTGGACAGCGTCGAGGCCAGCGGGGGGGCGCGGGGAAGGCGGCCGGGGTCCCGAGGCGGCTCCGAGGGGAGACGGCGTTGCGGGGGGGCGGGCTGAGGCGTCTGGGGAGGTGCTCGCGGCTCCTGGGGCTGGCAAACGGGCTCGCGTGGCTGGTGTTGGGGCTTCAGCCGGAGAGGGAGTCGTGTGGCTTTGGGCTGAGGGGCGGGGGTGGAGTCCGGCGTTTTGGGGACTTGAGCAGAGGCTCAGCGGCTGGGTTTTGGGGCTCGGAAGGGGGCAGTAAGTGATGCGGTTTGGGGGCGGAGAGCAGAAGCCGTTTTGGCTGGTTCTGCACGGGGGGTGGGCAGGAGGGCGTTGGGGGCTGCGGGGGAAAGCAGGGGCTGGGCGGGCTGCGGGGTGCTCAAACAGCAGGTGAGGTTTTCAAATCTGCAACTTGTAACTGTTGCAGCTTTGTTCTGGCTTCCTCCATTTTTGCAAAAGCTTCTGTTGCTAGACAGAGCATTCCTCTGTGTATCAGCTACTTGAGCTAGTTTATTTCAATGCGTCTGATCAGGTTTGTCTGTTGAGCAAAGTGGCATTTAAAGGTGACGTTTCACCGGATGCCAGCGGCTGTGCCTTATTTCCAGTATAAAGATGTATTCCCCAAATATCAGAGTGGGATATAACAACTGCAGCTGGTCAAAAGTAACACTGAAATGCAAAATTTAGAATTTCTTTTTTCCCATTGGCTCCTCCTCAGTATGAACACAAAGTTAATTTCTATTCTTAATTCCTATTTATGCTACATATATGAAGGACGAACGCGAGGAAAGGAGACCATAAAATACTGGCCTATTGCTATTTGTATGCTGCGCTTTGAACAGAAGAGACAAAACTGTCCTTTTTGTGAAATAATACTGGCTGTATCAGTGCCGTCCTCGTGTTTTTATTCAAAAATGTGAGATTTGTTGCCCCGAATGGTGAGAGTAGTTTTTGTTAATGGAAGTCGCAAGAGGTTCTGCCACCTTAAAAACCATAGAATCATAGAATGGTTAGAGTTGGAAGGGACCTTCAAGATCATCGTGTTGCAGCCCCCCTGCCTTGGGCAGGGACGCCTCCACTAGAGCGGGTTGCTCAAAGCCCCGTCCAGCCTGGCCTTAAACACTTCCAGGGATGGGGCATCCACAGCTTCCCCGGGCAACCTGTTCCAGTGCCTCACCACCCTCACGGTAAAGAATTTCCTCCTAACATCTAGTCTGAATCTCCCCTCTTCCGATTTAAAACCGTTACCCCTTGTCCTGTCGCTACCTTTCCCGACAGAGAGTCCCTCTCCGGCTCTCCCGTAGGCTCCCTTCAGATATTGGAAGGCTGCTCTGAGGTCTCCCCGGAGCCTTCTCTTCTCCAGGCTGAACAACCCCAGCTCTCTCAGTCTCTCTTCACAGGGGAGGTGCTCCGTCCCTCCGATGGTTTTCGTGGCCCTCCGCTGGGCCCCTTCCAACAGGTCCACGTCCTTCCCG